>NC_047507.1:20115760-20353260 GCF_902827115.2 Pseudochaenichthys georgianus | reverse complement strand
CTTTTCAAGATTTTTGAAAAGCTGCTGTGTGAACGTACCGTAAGAGTTAGACCTAACACACTCAGCTATTTTATCTACCTCTAGAACAAGCTAAACTAGTGATTATAAATATATGTATTCTTCATTGTCGGGTCACTCATTACTGGATCAGTGAGCTGCATGAGATACTGACAGGCTGTCAGGAGAGGGAGAGAGGGGAGAGGGAGAGAGGAAAAGAGAGCGCTTCCGCTCATTTCTCCCGTGTGATTATCCAAAGTGAATGTAAACTTGAATAATGTACTTAATTTGAATGTAATAATTAAGTTGATTGTTGTTTGGGGAAGCTCCAGTGAATGAGACCCATTAACTGAGTTTTAAACATCACTTTAAATGGAAGATTTAAAGTGATGTTTAAATCTTCCATTTAGGCCCCGCCCACTCGATCGGATCGGCGATCGGTATCAGCCGATACTGATTCCGGCGATCGGCCCCGAAATTGGCGATCGGAGCATCCCTATTAATCACCATTCGAACTATGTCCAAAATATGTCATTTCTTTATGTATATTGTTGTGGGAATGGAAAGATAAATGAAAGAAGGCGGATATATCCATTTAACATACAGTATGTATGTTTATTGTAAAAAATGTCTGTCAAAATGAAAGAGAGCACCTGTCAATCATCAAACCGTGGGGTCTTAATTCATTACGTGTTGATTTCTATCAACGGGGGAGTACTTCAGGAAAGTCGGCGGGGGGGGGGCTAGTGGAGTACTTCGTGACCAGTGATCAGCTGATTTAGCGCAGTTCTCCAGTGAAGGGGGGGGAGTCTCCCTCCGCAGCCGGTTGGCGTAGTTTTGGCACAATTTCGTTGTATAGACCGACGTTAACAGCAGCCCTGTCTGTGCACACGGAGACCGACTCTGTCGTCCGGTGATCTAACCGCCTTCTGGAAAAGCTTCACAAGTACGTCGGTACGCAAATGCGCTTTGTGACACAAGTGACGGTACGCATTTCAGATTACGCACATAACCTGCGTACCAGTTATGTGCACCCCTGTACTACAGCAAAAGTATTCTCCGTCGGGACTTCCTGCAACAACACCACGCCGTTATCTTGATTCTGATTGGCCAGAAGACGATCACTACGTGACAAAAGTTTTCAAAACCGTTTCTGGTCTTCGGTATTTCCAGACAAGTTGCTACTGAAATCAATCTTACTAACTGCTGTCTGTGCAATTCTCGGCGCGAGTTGGCGGACTTTATTTTGCTTACTTTAACATCATTTTTCATGGTGGGGCTAAGCCACTTCTTGGTATGGGTGTAGCCTACCCCAGCGCTGCCACTGGTGGGATGTATGGGGCGGGCCATTCTGTACATGCGTTAAATGCTTTAATGCAAAAAATGCATTACCGCCGTTAACGCGATAATTTTGACAGCATTAATATATATATATATATATATATATAAAAAGGAAAAATCTTATTTTTTTATTTTTTATAAACACCTTGAATTTCAGGGGGGATGCGGGGCTCCGTTGGTGGGGCGCAGCGCCCCTCCAAGACAATGGTAGGGGAAACACTGCAGGTGATGTGAAAAACGTTTACTTTCCCTTAGATAAATATAAAGAGTTACTGAATCATACCCAATTATCCTTACATGGTTTATATCTTATCTAACTATTGTTTCATTAAATGCCCAGTGAATGCTGCTGGGATAAGCTCTAGTCACACCACACGTGACCTTAAAAAATAAAAAGTAGCTGAAGTGAACGACAGAGGATTTGACAGCTTGTTGCAATAAAGACATTACAGGCTTACTGGGATCTATCACGTTTCTAATTCCAGCACCATATTTAGAAACTGTATACGGAGGACACTGCCGGCGGATTAGTTTCTATCCGCAGGGTAATAATAATAATAATAATAACTGAGATTTTTATAGCGCCTTTCAAGGGACCCAAGGTCGCTTTACAGGAATTGGGGCGAGCACACACAAAACAAAACAAAACAAAGGTCAGACAGACAAAACAACAGATCGATTTAAGGGCCGAAAGCCTTGATGAAAAGATGGGACTTGAGGGCCCTTTTGAAGGCGTCCAGTGTGGGGATGTTGCAAATCTCCGCAGGGAGAGCGTTCCAGAGGGTGGGGGCTGCCACACTGAAGGCTCTGTCCCCGAAGGTTCTCAGTTTGGTGCGGGGGGGTGGTGAGCAGGTCAGAGTCTGAAGACCGCAGGTTCTGGGGTGGGGCATGGGGGTGGAGGATGTCCAATAGGTACTGGGGGGCAAGGGCATGGAGGGACTTGTAGGTCAGGAGGAGGACTTTATAGTTTATGCGGAACTTGACCGGCAACCAGTGGAGGTGGATGAGGGTGGGAGTGATGTGCTGCCACGGCTTTGTGTGTGAGGACCCGAGCTGCACAGTTTTGGACATACTGGAGCCTGTCCAGGGTTTTGTTGGGAACCCCGAACAGGACACCATTGCAATAGTCCAAGCGGGTGGTGACAAATGCATGCACCAGGGTCTCAGCAACTGACTCCGAGAGTGACGGTCGGAGTCTGGCAATGTTCCGCAGGTGGTAGAACGCCGATTTGGTCACAGACTTGACGTGGGAATGGTAGGAAAGGGTGGAGTCGAGGATCACACCCAGGTTGCGGGCTTCAGGAGATGGGGAGATGGAGCAGCCGTCGACCTCAAGGACGAAGTCACCAACCTTCTGGAGCAGTGCCTTGGGTGCCACAACCATGAGCTCTGTTTTACCGCTGTTCAGCTTCAGATGGTTTGAAGACATCCATGTCTTGATGTCGTGCAGGCAGTTGACGAGAGACTGAGGGGGGAGCTGGGAGGATGGAGTGGTGCTGAGATAATAAATAAATAAAATACACCATTGGTTCTAGAAGCTCAGTAATCATGGCACGCACATTTAATTGGGTTAAATCATAATTCATGTGTCAATAATTCATTTGGCCAATGATCGTAGAGTAGTTATTTTCTTTAGTCCTGTCAGTTTTATGTATTCCCATTCATGTCCCAGATAAATGGGACCATTTTCCCCCAAACCTCCCATGACCCATATTTACAGGACCACCAGTATGAGACGATACCACTAAGTGGCAGTGTTGCTCACAAATACACTGAACACTACTGTATACCAACACAGTGTGAAAGTTCTTATTATACATCTATGGTGAATGGGAGAACTGACTGCTAGTGATAAGCATTTTCCATTGTTTCTTCTTGCATTGGGGTTCATTAATTTAACTGTAGAAATTAGATATACCATTCAGTGTTTCCCCTACCAGCCCCGCGACCCCTGAAATTCAAGGTGTTTAACACTAGAACCGCCAGAGGTCGCTGTATACCTAAAACCGCCAACTGGTAACATTTACCCACTATTGATTTGCAAGGTACAATGTTCTTTTATTTATCATACAGAACAGTGAGTTTTGATCGCACAGGGATGAAACTTATACCAATAGAATCTGTGGACTCTCAGCTTTTCATATGATATAGTTTGTGCAGATGGCATGAAGTATAAGATATTGCTACCAGTGCTGATTTCAGGGTTCGTACGGGTACTTGAAATCCTTGAAAATGCTTGAAATTTGACGTGGTGTTTTCAAGGTTGGGAAAGTGCTTGCCTTTTGGGAATGGTGCTTGAATATGGGATAAAGTGCTTGAAAATGTAAATGCTTTACTTCGCTTTTTAGATTAAAAGAAAATAAAGAAGTCGGAGCGAGCTTAATTGCTTCGCTTTTACATAAAACAGCTGCGCTCCGGCCTTCCCGCGCTATGCGTGTGACCTGCAAGTGTTTTTGTTACGTGTGTAACCGACCTGGGCATTCTGATGAGTGATAGCCCATGGGCGCGGGAAGGGGGGTGCTGAGGGCGCTGCAGCACCCCCTAGTGGCAGGCAGGGGGTGCGGAGCTCCCCTGTCTGAATTATTATTTGACGGTTATTGCTGCTCCCGCTGTGCATAATCTGTGTAATATGTAGCCAATAAATTCCACATTGTTGTTTTTTCTGTAGCACTGGACAATTCTACCTCAATAATATAATACATTAACCGTGTTTTACGTGACCGACCGACCGGTGCCAGCAGCAGGGACCGTGTTGTTAGCATCTGGTTAGCTAGCTGCACTAACGGACATACGGAGCTGTTGCTGTTGGTTCCACAACAAGCTGGAGGAGAGCTCTCCTCTCAGACTGAGAGGCTCAGGTGAGCTAAAGGACTCTCTGAGTGTTTAGATAGTTAACTTTAGTCTAAGTTATCTCAGTGGGTCTCAAACGGTTTGGTCACAAATTATTCAAAAGATTATTTCCGGGGCACACCTTCATATGATCATTATAGTTATAAAACAAATAAGAGAATAAAGGAAAAACAGTTATGAAATACTATATGGCAGTAAAACAAGAATACAGTTTGAAAGGGGAGTGATTTGTAAAATATCCATAAAGAAAAAGAACATCTGTTTACAGTTGTGTTTCATCTGGGTGTTGAGAGATGTATCCATAGATCTCTTAATGTTGCTCTCAAAGTGCACCAGATTGATGCTTTTAACTTCAACATTTAAAAAAAAAAATCGAGGAGGTGAGGTCCGCTCCCCACTCGTAAAAAATAGCACTTTACCCCTGCCTATATGCCGTGAGCTGATTATCGAGCCTTCGAGCCTCCCGGGGTCATATTTCTCCCGCATTTCTGACAAAATCAGATTTACTCAGGACTGTTTCCACTCGGACTTTAATACAGCTACACCATTGTTTGGTTTCCATGGTGGCACGTCTCTTTAGTCACAGAAAACAGAACAAGAAGCGACAACTCTATCCTCTGCTCACTCCTTTCCTGGTTTTGAAATGCTCCCGATTTCTGAGGTCTCAAGGTTGACAAGTATGGGGATGAAACGTATACCAATAGAATCTGTGGACTCTCAGCTTTCCATATGATATACAGGGCTCGGCATTATAAATGGCCCGCTGGCCCGGAAGCACTATTTAAAAAAAAAAAAAAAATGGTCCTGTGGTATTGTTATTTTCACAAGCAATTTTGTTAAATTGTTTCGTTTATTAACGCTACAACATAGCGTTTCGTGAGGCAGTTGTCCTTGTTGGGTGAAAAGCAAACCGCTGTTTGCTGCAGAGAGCAGCGCTCCTTCACTACAGACTGTCTGTCTGTCTCTCTCGCTCTCGCTCTCGCTCTCTCTCTCTCTAACAACAGAGGGTGCTACATAACACACTCTATTTTTATGCAGCTCTGCGTGATTTTGTGGCTACAATTCAGGCTAATACGCTATCAGAGGTGGAATAAGTACTCAGATATTGTACTTGATTAAAAGTAGAAGTACTCAGATCTTGTAGTGAAAGTAGAAGTACTCAGATCTTGTACTTGAATAAAAGTAGAAGTACTCAGATCTTGTACTTGAGTAAAAGTAGAAGTACTCAGATCTTGTACTTCAGTAAAAGTAGAAGTACTCAGATCTTGTACTTGAGTAAAAGTAGAAGTACCAGAGTGTAGGAATACTCTGTTACAGTAAAAGTCCTGCATTCAAAATGTTCCTCAAGTAAAAGTAGAAAAGTATTCTCATCAAAATCTAGTTAAAGTAGCGACAGTAAAAGTAGTCGTTGTGCAGATTGGTCCATTTCAGAATAATATATATGATATGTTTTATAATGATTGATCATGAAAGTGTTCTCAAAGCTGGTAAAGGTGCAGCTAGTTTGAATGACTTTGTATACTGCAGGGTAGCTGGTGTATTTACTCCGGGTGGAACTAAAGTCAGATTTAAGACTTGATTATATTTCACATAATTCATCCACATCTGTAAAGTAACTGAAGGTATTAAATACATATAGTGGAGGAAAAGTACACCATTTACCTCTGACTTGTGTTTACTGCCACCTAAAAGTACCTAAAAAATAGTAATCAATAATGTATTGAAAAGTTATTTGGCTGATTGTTGTATATCGGCTCCGCCAGGTTATATGGGATGCCCAGTCTACGTACAGATGGATCACTCGTTTTGAAATATTAAACTTAGTTTTCTTTTCTTTAATTTTTCATCCTCATGTAGAATGCTATTACGAAACACACATTTGGTTGTTTATAGCATAAAGAACATCTGATTTAATGTGAGGTAGGGAAATAATCATTTGAGTATAAGTACGTGTATATAAATACATTGTCATGTATACATGTCATTTCAGGGCATGACATTAAGGATTTTGGGAGATGGCCCTGTGGGCCATCTAAGCTAATTTCCAATAGAGATGGCCCTGAAAAATGTGCGCGGACCAAATGACTCACGAAAGGTTTGGGGGACCTGCAGGTCTTAGATGCTGTCTGGTGCATTCTCTAGAATTATAAGATGAACCACCACAATATTATATTGTACAATTTCAATTGTATTCTTAATTTCACTTCTTCTTGTTTGTGTTTGCTGATTCAACGACTCAATGGCCCTCTGTCTGTCAGAGGGCCACTGACTGGGGTTGAAGATGGAACATTTTGAAGGGACACTCCCTTTCTGGAGATCTTGGAATCTTTTCTCCAGGTGCTTGATGAGCACATCTGCAAACACATACAAAATGTCAAATTATAATCCCTGTCTCTGGACCACCATAAAAAAATCATTTATATCATAACAAATGTGAAATTATATTCCTGTCTCTGGACCACCATAAAAAAATTATCTATTAAAACATGTTATGCCCATATTTACTTATGAAAAAAATATTTACTTTTGAAGAAAAAATATTGAATATTTACTTTGAAGAAAATATTATTGGGCACATACCTATCACTTTGATTCTCTTTTTTCGGGGGGGGGGCTGCAGCTCAGTCTTTCTCTTCTTTCCAGGTTGTTCACCTTGCTTTGGTGGACTAAGAAACATTGTAATACACTCTGACTTTAAATTATTTGATCATTATGTATTCAGCATCAGAATCCGTAACAAACTGAAATTCCCGCGAAAATGTGGTTGCATTCGATTCATTGTCCGGGTAGTATTCAGTTGCGCCACTTATGTGACAGACAAGAATAGTCAACTCTAATGTCTAACACTTAATGTGGAGAAAGAGATGTCCTGTATGGGTTGATTGTGCGTTGATCTGTTGGTAATGCCTCAGGGTTCCGGTGGGCATGTAAACAAATGCATAATGCTGCGCTATACTTTGTGGCCTCACCCAGTTGCATAGCGACACTTATTGTTTAGGTGTCTTTTAATAAGCAGGTAGTCATATCATTAGCTAGAACTAGCTGGATCTGATCGATATGGACATAAACGCGAGTGAAGTCTAATCTGACGGGAGAGAGAGATCAGCTGCTGCTGACGAGTCGACACGCAGCTCTGCATAATCACATGCAGCGGTGAGCGGACAACACACACACTTCAGGTTAGAATATCACACGTAGCTATTTTAATTACTTCTCAAACTAACTAGTTATAGATGTGTTTAGTTTTACTGTCGGGTCACTCATTACTGGATCCGCGCGCTGCATGATACTGGCATAATAGATTGCCCGATCGGGCCACCAGCAGGTGAGGCTTCATTGCCCGAGCTAAATGCTAGATGGCCCCGGGCCATCGGGCCATCCTTAATGTCGAGCCCTGCGTTTACAACAGCTGTAAGATGCTTGAAAAACTTGAAAATGCACCTTGAAAATGCTTGAAAAGTGCTTGAATTTGACTTTGGAAAAGGTGTAAGAACCCTGTGATTTAAACGCTTGGTGTTAGACTTGTGTTTTGTTTAGGTACAAATCTCTCTATCTAGTATCTATCTATAACTATCTATCGATCGATCTGTAATGTTCTGTTCTATGGACATATAATTGTCTACATAAACAGACGACGTGGACTACTTCTCTCATTCCGAGTGTCCATCTTTATTCAACTGGCACGTAACCTGCACACATGCATTACGTCCTCAACGTGAGCTCAGTCATCCAAGATCTTGTATTCTCCAAGATGTTACACTATCTATAACTATCGATCTCTCTCTCTCTCTCTCTCTCTCTCTCTCTATCTATCTATCTATCTATCTATCTATCTATCTATCTATCTATCTATCTATCTATCTATCTAATCTAATCTATCTGGAACCGCAGTAGACAAAAGGTGTTGCTATAGCAACACGTCATGTTTACGCTGCATTTTCTATGAGGTAAATATTATTTTGTTGGTGATTTTTTTCAATCTGACTTTATATTGACCATTTTTAACAACAGAGGGTGCTATATAACACACTTTCAGGAAAAGTCACGGACTGGGAGACTTTAACATGTTATGGAAAAAAAGTTACATACAATCAAAAAATAGCTGCGGGTAAAATGTACCCGTTGGCGGTTCTAATGTTAAAAAATAAAAAATAAATTATTTTTTATTTATATATATATATATATATATATATATATATATAGCACCAAATTGCAACTAATCTATATCTACTGTCACTTTTCACATTGAACATGTGCTCTTTTATCAAATAAACTAAACGCTTTCATTTTAAGTTGTGAGTTTAGTGTTTTTGACCCTAAGAAACACTGATGCATTAATCAATAACAATAATCCACAGCTCCTCTCTCTGCTCCAGAGGATTTAAAATATATATATCCCAATGCCACGCTCAGGCAGCACCCCCCCCCCCCCCAAAGCAGTAAACCTAGGGGAAACACTTCCATTATTTAAATATATTTTTTGTGAGTTTTTTTCATGTGCTCAATGCACCTGCAGACCCTAAAATAATGTGTTCAAAACAAATACATTTTACATTACAAATGTATTAATCACATCAAACATCAAATATGAAAGCAAACTTTGAAAGCATAGAATTGTTTATTTAAAAAATAAGTTATTTATGCTCACAATGTCTGATGTGGAAGCTTTTAAACTGCCAAGATATTGTTTTGCTGAGAGCAAGCTGTTATTTTTTTCACCCAAAAGAAAAACTGATTAGGCTATTGACAGTGAAAACTGCAAATTATCCTACTTAAAGGTTCCATGTCATGGCCATTTCCACTGATCATAATTCCATTGTTGAGGTCTACTAGAATAGATTTATATTGTGCAATTTTCCAAACTCACATTGATTTCTCATACAGCATCTCTGTAAACTACGTGTATTCACTGAATTTCACTCTCTGCCTTTAACGGCTCGTTGTAGCTCCAATAGCTCCAGCCCCCACCCTCCCTGTGAGCACAGTGTGCTCTGATTGGTAGGGACGTTGTGAATCGCGCTAAGCTCCGTGGAGGTGTTGTTTCCTTGTTTAGCGATACACAGCCAAACTCATCCTGAGCACACACAAAGTCACAGCCGAAGTAAAAACAATAAGTGTGGCTTGATATTGAGTAAGAAAAAGGTTGATAAACGCTGTGAGAATGGGTCTGCAGAGAGAATTTCGCCGCGATCCCAACTGTCTTATCGGCCTGCAGCCAGGGAGGAGAAATCAGCAGAGCTGCTTGCACTGAGTGTGTGTGTGAGGAAGTCCGTGGATTGGTCAATGTGGACCAATCAGCGGGGGCTGAACGTAACGGCTCCGCGGATGTAACGTAACGGCTCCACGGATTGGTCCAATTCGTTCCGGGTACGGAACACACAAGGGGACGGGTACTAACCAGAAAAGCATAACATGGGACCTTTAATGCATATCCTTAACTACCTCAAAATCAAACAAACAAGATACACAGGATAAATTGTTTTATTGCTAATTTACTATCTTTATAACTTTCACACAGCCAAGTCTGTTAATCATACAGCCATACGGTTCTCCAGACGTGACTGCTCGCAAGTCATAAACGTGGGAATCTTTCCCATCTATGCAATCCGTTCCAACTAATTTAAAGATAGCTTAACTTAAGATGCCTTTGTCCTGCAATATTGAAAGTGTGTTTTCACAGTTTATGGAGCCATAAACAGTTGAATCCCTTTTACTACGGACTAAAGGTCAGGTTAAGCAAAGTCACTGTAGCATCTGTCGCGGGTTCCCCATCTTATAGAAGTGCTGGAGTACTCAATAATATTATGTGCCTCTTCTGTCACACAGGTATACTGATTCCTCTGTGTGAATCTGGGACATGTACTCTGAGGGAAGCCATCATCATCGGAAGCATACTCACAAAGTGCTCCATCCCTGTCCTCCATTCCAGGTAATGTTTCATCAATACACTAACCTGCAGACAAATGTCAGCAAATAAATACATTAACTACTGCACCGTAATTTCTTCTGGAAATGAATGGTGATTGTAACATTTACCACTGAAGACAAAAGCCAAGTTTTTTTTAATCCAATGTGAAAGGAGCTTTAGATAAAGGTATCAGCCAGGTGTCCTTGAATACTTCATATTTGGTGGTGTTGGCAAGATAAGTGAGGTCAAGGTTGCATAACCTGGGCGGTTGTATAACGCGAAATTGTTCTTGTCTTTCAGCGCTGCAATGCTTAAGTTGGCAGAGATGGAGTACAACGGCGCCAACAGCATTTTCCTACGCCTCTTGCTTGACAAGAAATACGCCCTGCCTTTCCGTGTCCTAGATGCCTTGGTGGCCCACTTCCTGTCCTTCCGCAGTGAAAAACGTGAGCTTCCTGTGCTGTGGCATCAGAGTTTACTAACCATGGCTCAGCGCTACAAGGCTGACCTGCCCTCCGAACAGAAAACGGCACTGCTGGAGCTGCTCAAGACACAAACACACCCTCAAATTTCTGCAGAGATTCGCAGAGAACTGCAAAACTCAGAGTCCAGGGATCTTGAAATTGGGCTCCCTGTTGTAGTTGAAATGGACTGAGGATTATGTCTAGTCTGGGGTCTCCTCCCTCTCTGTTGCAAGTGCTTCATGTTTTTTTAGCATGAAGACAATTTTATTAAATCTAACTTCATTATTCTCCCTGAACCATAAAAGGACAATTTCAATGATTGCATTCTATTACAATGCCTCAGGAGCAATCATCCTGGACCCTGCTTGGATGAAGTTGCACATCATTAGTGATGTTGATATTGTAATTTAATGTCAGAAATATCTGAGCTTTTATCCTGCAGTTGCAGTGCAGTATTTTCCTTGGGAATACAAATACTGGGGTTTGTTATGATTTGATTAAGAGCAACTTGTTTAAGCGATACAAAAGATGGATAGTAAAAGACTGTCTATTTGCAGCTCAGTTTTTGAATATTTACCTGAAATGTTGTCTTCAAATAAAATGTAATGCTTAACTTTCTAAAACATATTTAGATGTCTCTGACCTTTCAATTTTGTTTTTAATTGTATCTAAGATGTATTGATGATTTGTGAAACACATTTTAATTAGTCATTAAATAACATTTAAATTAAATATAACAATTATTTAACTAATTCAACTCAAAATATTTAGCAAGTAGTCTACACTGAAAAATAAACGTAAGTTAATATTATTAAGGAAACTCTTTTACTCATCGTAAGAGTGAGAATAATTGTAAATATGAAGTGTACCCTTAAAAATAATGTTAATATAAGACCCCACTTTAAAGGTAGGTTAGGTAAGAATGGAGAAAGCAGCTCGAATTTGAAAGTACACAACCGAAAAAAATCTGCCCCTTCCTTCAGACTTCCTTACAGAGCCCCTCCTCCAACACATACGAACACGCACATGACCAATGACGGCACGAGATAAATTTGTGCACGAGATGGAAGGCTGACAGGCAGGTAGGCCATCCAAATAACTGCCACGGGCCGAGGCAGATGATTGGACTTGCTTTTTACAGCGCCACGGCTTCCACAGATTAAATATTTGTATATATTTATTGTCAAAGCATTTAATGTATTCATTGCTATCGGGATGTTAAGAGCATTCCATGGAATATAACGGGTGGGGAACCTTTTTCCTCTCAAGGGCCATTTAAATGTTTTCAACATCCTCCGAGGGCCGAACAAATTATTGACCTTTGCTTAAAAAACTAAAATCACAGTCCATTAATTTCGCCTTTCTTTCATGCAGTGCAAAGAAAAAGCAACCTCTTAATCCAGATATTTTACCATGACTCGCGTATGCATGCACGTGCACGGTTGTGGCATGACCACCAAAACAGAAAGATATGGATACAAGATGTGTGCAAAATAATGTATTTAGTTTCATATCCATGTGGAAATGATTTAAGTGGTGGGGGACCTAACCTCCTCTAGGGGGGTCCGGAAGGTTTTTTTTTTTAAATGTTGAAGTTAAAAGCATCAATCTGGTGCACTTTGAGAGCAACATTAAGAGATCTATGGATACATCTCTCAACACCCAGATGAAACAGAACTGCAAGCAGATTTCTTTTTCTTTATGGATATTTTACAAATCACTCCCCTTTTAAACTGTATTATTTATTTATTTTATTTTACTGTCATATAGCATTTTATATAGTAGTTTACTTCTCTTATTTTGTATAACTATAATGATCATATAAAGATGTGCCTTTACTTCACTGGTTGGAGAAAAAGCTTCTTATATTCGTTAGCATAGCTAGCTAACCAGATGCTAATAACAACAAAGTTATTGACTGTATGATCAGTATGACAGATGAGCAGATCGCCACTGGGCTTTCAACTAAAGACACAGCCACGGAAAAACTGCGGCATGTGTACGGCTCCTTATGGGTTCTGCCATTTTTGAAGTGTCGGAGCCGCGTTCTGGTGCTCTCCGTTAGAACTACTGTCTATACCAAAAAAATAGAACGTACCCAATACACGTGTCTTTTTCTAACTCAAAATGAACATTTCAATGTAATGCTAATTTACAACTCTTTGAACTAAACAAAACTGGGATTTTGATGTTGTTGTCGTAATGTGCGGTCAGGTTAACGTTATGGGTCTGGACTGTTTACAAACTTCTGGGGGTTCAAATTATTCCGAGGGCCACGAACGCACCATAAAATTAACATATTTTTCTGATGAACCAGGATGACATTTATTTAAAATTGGTTTAAAGAGTATTATGTATATCCCACTGATGCTAAATTGAAGGAGACATTAAAAACGAGACGGGAGGAGATACAGTTTGAACGCTACAGGACAGTTAGCATCGCTAGCTAACGGTAGACCTTAAAAGCTTAAAACGGTAACTAGCTAGTTTATCGGCTTTTTAATAATTTTAAGTAGATATAATATTTAATTCCACGGTATTTAACTTCGTCGAATGGAACTTTGTGAGGATGGACAGCTTCAAAGTGAATCCACAGATATAAATGCGTGTGGAACGGAGTGTGATGTGGTTCTCCGGGCTGGCAGCGACCATCCCGTGACCTGCGACCCGAGAACCCTGCACAACCTGACGGCCTTAGAGAAGAGCTGCCCGCTGCCCCCGTCCTGTGGTAAGGTGCAGACAGACATCGAGCCCCACATGCGGAGGATACTGGCAGTATGGATGTTTCAGGTGTGCAAATCAGTCAGAAAAGTTCAAGTGTATCTCAAATTGTTATTAGTGATGACGTTGATTTTGTAATTTCATATCAGGAATAGCCTATCTGACTTTGTATCCTCAAATCAAAAAGAAAAAGTCTATATATCTCTCGTAGCTGACTTTAAAAGCAACATATGGGTGTTTTGTAGGTGTGTGAGGAGCAGAAATGTGAAGAAGAGGTGTTCCCATTGTCGGTGTATTTGCTAGACTGTTACCTGAGCCGCTTCGCCACTGAAAAGTCCAACCTGCAGCTTTTAGGGTCTGTTTGCATGTTCCTGGCCTCCAAAATGAGACAGACTGTCCACCTGACGGCCAGTACGCTTTGCATCTACACAGAAAACTCCATTTCAGTTTCAGACATCCTGGTAAGTATACCTAAACTTTGTGGAGTAGTGACTTATCACTACTGTATACTCTACTGTACATGTACCCATAAGCAATGTAGCTAGCTTGGCCTATGGGTTTTTAAAAATATTCAGGCCTACCAGTCATTGGAACCAAATCCAAAATAGGCCTGTCAGAATAACTACATTTGTTGGACGATATATATTTTCCTAGAAATAAAGCCTATAAACACTATTACTTTCATTCAAAACAAATCTATGCCAGTGATAAGCATAATATATCATGGTATAATACTGCAAGTATACTCTTTCAAAGAGCAATGCACTTTTCATAATAATATTCAGTGATTTGGGATCCAATTTAACAAATAATCAGATAAATAGAAATATATATGATAAGTCGATAACACACTTATCATCAAAGGCCCTATGCCAAAGACATTGGATACCCAAATATACAATTGATCCCACTGGGATTCCCTCAGATGTTAGACATAGCTTTGTCTTATGTGTATGTGTGTGTGTGTGTGTGTGTGTGTGTGTGTGTGTGTGTGTGTGTGTGTGTGTGTGTGTGTGTGTGTGTGTGTGTGTGTGTGTGTGTGTGTGTGTGTGTGTGTGTGTGCGTGCGTGTGTGCGTGCGTGCGTGCGTGCGTGCGTGCGTGCGTGCGTGCGTGCGTGCGTGTGTGTGTGTGTGTGTGTGTGTGTGTGTGTGTGTGTGTGTTTGTTTCAGCAGTGGGAGGTGGAAGTTGTGTCCAGGTTAGACTGGTGTCTGGCGTCTGTGCTACCCTCTGACTTCCTGGAGCCAGTTCTGCACGCTCTCCCCTTTGTTCAGCCCCACCACTTTCCTAACATGCGCAGGCATGTTCACTCCTACATTGCTCTGTCAGTCACTGGTAAGTTCCCTATCGAATACAAGATGCTTTTTCCCCTAATAAAGTACACGAGAAGAGAATATGCATCAGCAGTGGATGCAAGTATTGTACCATATATATATAAATATCTCTGTTCAATTATTTATGTGCCCAATAATAAGGCTATTGTAGCAATAAAAGTAGGATTTGATATCCCTTGTCATACAATCAGTGATAAAAAAAAATGGAAGTGAGCATTTAATGTAACAGTGAAAGAAAAGTCTTTCCACACTGTGGACAATGGACACAAAGCAGCCATAACTTGGATTACGATGTGTCAGCAGTTCATTTAGGAGACAAAGAGCTGAGTTTGTGTAATCCTGTATTGTCTGCTGTTAAAGACCAGCGTACAACTATTCAGCTAGATGATTTCCCACGAATCTCTGTGGTGCTGCCCGAGGCAGCAGGTCACAGGGATACGTTCAGTTTAGTGCTGTTTTAGACTACGATGTTACAGCGCATACAATTAAGACAATTCCTGGCTCCCGACAATGTAACTCTTTTAAAAAGGTGTCTGAGCGAGGATTGAATATCTATTGCTTCGTCTCAGTGTATCTCCTGCCTGAAGCAATTAGGATAATCGATCACATTATCAGGTTTTGGAAAATGTCTGCTTTTGTCCATCAGGGTGTGTCTACAATGGTGGCATCTGGTTGAATGTCAACTGCTAGCCTTGCCTATTTAAGCACCTGCTGCAATAGTCTACAATACTTCAAGTGAACAACAATTGCCCATCATAATTAGTCAATTAAGTGTGATTAATTTTAAGGTAAGTTATATCCCTCTCTTTTCCTCAGACGGCAGGTTTTCAGTGTTCTCTGCTTCCACTGTTGCATGTGCCTGTGTGAGCATTGCCACACAGAGGCTACAGTTATCGGACTCCTCTCATTCAGTGATGACGTTTTTGGCCAACCTTTTGGTCATTGATCTGGTAAGGGTAATATTTAACTGACATTTGTCTATAATATTTTTTGGGTCTTTGCCCTATTGTAAACATTGTCGGGAATGTTTGTGATCATTTTAGAAAGCACTCTGATAACAGTCTTTGGGAAAAATAAATGTTTGAAATTTGTTTAGAAGAGTCAGTTATCATGTACATGGATTATTAGTCAATATCCATAGAAAGAAAGTCTGTCCATGTCCCATTGATGAACTTATGCTTGTGTCCCTGATCATGAACAGAGCCCCGTCCTCCTCTGCTATGAGCAACTGGTCAGTGTGTTGGAGCTCAGCCTACCAGGCAAGTGTTAGCAGATCAGGAGCAAACAGCTCAGAGATCAGCTACACCCCTGTTGTCTTTCAGGATGCTGTATTGACACCAGTGACATCTCCCCAGGAAATCCATCTCAAGCACTCCTCCCTGACATGACAGGCTAAAATGAATTATAGATGCATGTACATGTAGAAGAAAGAGCCAAAATATCAAGATAAATGTTTCTAAATGCCATTTCTCTTTTATCATAGTTGTTTGCAAGTTCCTTCTGCGACATGTAGAGCTTTTACAGTTTGAGATTGCTTTGTTATATCTACTTTTCAAATATATATATTTAGCATTCATCTTGATTAATTGAAAATGTAATGAAATCTTTATATCTGGACAGTTCTAATGATTTTGAAAAGATGTTTTAGGCATGGTTTCAACACAGTATTGAATTCCCTTGTGGCTTTTATCAATATTCGGCAACATAAAAGATGTTGTAAAAAGAAATAAACATTTGCATGTGGGTCACATAAAACAATGTCCAGCATTCAAGTTCTCATTTTTTTTTTATTGATTTCCTCATCCCAGGCATAACAGCATGGCATATCACATGGTCATATAAACGATAAGCCCAGTAACTTTGGCAAACAGGGTTTGTTGCTGTTAAAGAAAATAATATTAACAGGACCTGCAACTTCTGGGTCAAGAGGGAGAGATAAACAGTAATGAAATGCCCAAACGCACTTTATATATTGTACAAAAAAACCCATTTTAGACCCGTCTTCCTCTGTGTCACACTTGAAGAATAAAATATTCAGATTTCTGTGACATAATAGAAATGAATGACAATAACTTCCAGTTGAAATAAGGCAGTTTACGTTTGTATAGGCTTTACATTCCTGATCAGATTCTTATTTTGGCAAAGAAATAACCATAAATAACTGAAAATATACACATTTTACCATTCCAGTTCCTTAATAAAAGCATGGCTTTGCAGCATCTGGGTACTGCAACTTATTATACAATAACTTAATACTTCAATTATAGCTGATAAATACATTGTATGCATCAGGTTTCCATGGGGTAATAGAGTGCGGAAATGTTCCAGGCCTGGGTTTATGTTCTAATTTAATCCCAGCAGGCCAATCCAATTAAGCAACTGCAGCGTGACATTTCATACAGAAAGAAAGAAACCCTTTTTCCCTGATTACCAGGAGGCCATTCATAAAGCAGGAGTTGGAACCAGATAACGTGTCAAACTTAATGAATCTTATCAGCATTTATAAATCACAATTTTACGATTGTACATTTGGAAACATAATGCTTTATTAGTTTAAGGACACACTTCTAATCCGGCTTTGTGAAATACTGTACCGCCGCTCATGTCAAGAATATTTAAGATATCTTGTACATTCAGTTGAAGGGCTATACATTGTACACAGCCTAGAGGAGAGAGCTGGGGCACCATTTTTAGAATTTCAACTTGCGACCTGCAAAACTTTAAAAAAACTCAAGTAAGCCCCACCTTTCCTGTGAAACTGCCACCTGCACACAGAGTGAATGACCGGTGCTGTTGTGCTCAGGAGCAAAAAGCAGGTTCAACTGGTTATGCTCAATGTGAGTCATATGCGTCATGATTATCATTCAAGTATTATCCAAACTCGAAATAAGTAATTTCAAGAAGAACAAAAACAACAATTGAAAAGAAATGCTCTTTGAGAGCTGAAGTCCCTGTTACAAACAAACGTTCCTCTTGGAACTTTTTTATATTGCTTTGAATAAAGACAAACAAAAAAAGTCCAATGACATAGCACATTTCATCTTTGGTATCCATGAAATGTCATTTTCCTCATACCCAAAGCTGTAAAATACCCATCCTAGCATTACATCTGGTCATTATTGCTTAAAAAAAGAGTGAAGGTTCACGGATTATCAGCTGTTAAATTGTAAACACTTTATCAAACTGTCCTGTAGACAATAAAATACACTTACTCTGTGGCTTAAGCAATATTCAAATAACCGCTGACTGTTAGTCCGTTTTTTTGTCAATTGTCACCGAGCAAAGTGTTTAACACACTGTTTTTGACGTAGTAGACCAGAGTGTTTGACCCACATCAGCTTCTTTCACTGAGGTTCTTTGAAATGGAAATGTTTAACTGCAGCATCATTCTTATACAAATACTGTGCCATCTGGTTATTTATAGCCTGTTTACTCAAATTACAGGCCCCAATCACCATACAATACAATCGGATGTTTAACAAGAAACCTCTTGTGTTTTTGGTTCTGTGCAAATCCCTGAAGTTAGCTGATCATTATTACTAACATTTACTAGTGATTTCGCTTAATGCACTTTGGCTTTTGAGTATTCAGTAGTTAGCTGTTCGTCAAAACTTCTGAAAAACAAGTCTTTAGTCAGTGTTCTTCAATAATAACTGGACTTCAGCTTGCTGCAGAGCCTCGTGTAACCACGGCCTGCTTGTAAGCCTCTGTAACATTATCACAGTCTGTGATGGAAAAGGCACTGTCAGCCACTCCAGCCTCGTAGCAGTTCCAGGACCGCAGTGGCCCGGCCCCCAGCATCCTGTCTTCTTTGATATCCAGCAGGTTGTCAGCAGACACACATCCTCTCAAGCTAGGCTTGGCTGGTGTTTCCACTTGTGCTGGATGTCGTACATGGTCTGGCAGATCCAGCTGGTCAAAGGACTCAGAAGACAGAATGCTGTCCTCGCTGATGGCGCCACTCGGCCTCGACCTGGCGCCTGTGCACGGTAAAGAAGCTGCCAGCTGGTCCAGAGAGCCAAACTCCTGCAGCCTGCCGGAGGAGAACTTTCCATTGCGCTTCAAAATGCCTTTCTTATGGGTTGGTGCTGAAGGGCACTCTTTAGTTTGTGGTGCCCAGCCAGAATCACTGTTGTCAGGAGAGGAGGAGTAGTACCCGGACTCGTGCTCGGTGGGCTTCTTTAGGATACCTTTGCGGGGCAGCAGTGCAGCCGAAGGAGCATTAGCCGCTGTAGCATCACCCAACATTTTCTGAGGCTCCACTGGACTTACAGCAGGGGCTTCACTCGGGGCCTTCTGTTTCACACTGTTGCGCCTCTTTAAAATACCCTTATAGGGGTGACTGTCTGTGCTTACTTCATGAATGGTCTGGGAGACATTGTTTTCTTTTCGTGACCTTCGCAGAGAGTGCTGCCGGACTACATCCCCTCCTGGTGAACGGAGCAGGCAGCGCATCTTGGAGCCATTCTCCAGCAAAGGTCTTGATGTACGGCGCAGCCAACTAGCAATGCTAGCCAGCCCAGCAGGGTGTGATGTGCAGGGGGAGGCTGGTGAAGGGGTCTGCTCTAGTGGACTGCTCTTTGTTTCGGCCAGTAATGGCTGCTGGTAGCCCCAGTTAAGCCACCAGTGTCCTGCAATCTCCTCTATTGTGGCCCTGCGCTCGGGATTTACCATTAGCATCCAACGTATAAGCCCACATGCATCTAAGAGGAAGAGCAATCGAGAAAAGAAAACCTGTTAATCTTTCCATTTTAATCCAGACCATGACTAGAATAAAAAGTTGCGATGAAAGACTCACCAGAGGGGTTGGTGGGTTTACGATAGTTTCCAGTGCTGATCTGTTGGACCAATGCCTTGTGGTTGTTTCCATCAAATGGCATGGTGCCGTGAACCATCGTGTACAACAGCACACCAAGAGACCAGGTGTCCACCTCCGGCCCACGGTAAGGCCGTCCATTGACGATCTCCGGGGAGGCGTACAGAGGGCTGCCGCAGAAGGTCTGGAGAAACTCATCACGCTGGTAGAGGTTGGACAGGCCAAAGTCTGCAATCTGTGAGAACAAGAAGTAACATTACTTAACATTACTTAACATTAACCTGAGAAACATAGTATTTTCATTAGATCAGAGTAGGAAGAAAATGTGGTATTAATAGATTATCAATATTACACCTGATAAAAGTGTTAATTATCCAGTGGCACGTTAATAATTTATGTTCCTTCTGTTCTTGCTCTACCTTCTTCCCCAAACAACCCACACAAAATGTGTGTAATTCATTTGCCAAAAGAGAGAGAAAAAAAGTATTCTGTCAAATATTATCATACAGTTTATGGATATTACACATGTCCTTTATATCTTTACACAAAGCACCATCTGCTGTCATATATATATAATCTAAACTAACACAGATGATATAACCTAACACTGCAGACTTTTATACTTATGTGTGTAAATGTGTAGTTGTGTTGGTTGGAACTTGTCCCATAAACATACCTTCACGTTGCCGTTGCCATCTAGTAAAATATTCTCCAGTTTCAGGTCTCGGTGTACTATTCCATTCTGAGAAGGAGGGGAAATAAAGATATTAGTTTTTTGTATTTTAAATGATAATGTCTCCACCTGGGCCATTATGCACCAGTTTACTGGAAGTGGTCTTTTTCCTATAAAAGGATCAGTCATTACTGCGACAGAACACATTCTTTTCTGAGATTTTGTTCTGGTACATCAGCTGTGCTTCATTGTCCTCCGCTCTGTAGGGGGGCATGCCTTTGACTCGAGGACAGCCTGAACGTGTTGCTCTCGAACATGCAGGTCAACTACTTCTGCTGCTTGTAGCAACGGATACATTATATTTGAAGCATTTAGTAATTGTTAAGATGCAGTCATAAAGAAACTATTGCGTGCAGTACTTTATAATTCATCTCATTTACCATAATATAACCAATTTTTAAAAGATGGCTATGTTCAATCAATGTATAAAGTAACATGGAAAATTAAACATTTAACAAGACGTCATCAGCACTCAATAAAAGTGAAATGAGACAGATGGTTACCACAAAATATGACAGGGCAATTCACTCTGTAAATACTGTCTAGCAAACCTGTAACAGCTCTGCTGCAATAAAATATAGTGTGTTGTAAAAACCACAACTGATTATGTGTGTGTGTAGCCTTTCTGTTCCATCACACCCTCATTAAGAGTGTCAGACCGTGCATGTTGTGTGTGTTGGGACGGTTGACCTTTAGCCCTGACGCTAGCTCTCTGCAGACAAACTGTTCATTTCCCCCTGCATCGTTCACACAGCCTCCCTGTGCAGATCAGCAGGCGCACACTGAATAATGCCCATTATGTAACTTTGGGGGTGCCGCTGCCCTGGAAAAAAACAATGAGCGAAGCAGCTAGTCTGAGTGGGGCTCTGCGTCATCAGCTTTAACGTACTGTAGCAGCCACGCATGATGGGAACTGAGATAGATAATATACCTACATTTTGTTTTTCAAAACTTGATTCCAATGTCCCATGATTACATCTTCTGTAAAAGAAAACAATGTGCTCTGTATAAAATGATTGGATTATGAGAGACTGCCCTACCTGATGGCAGTAGTGCACAGCAGATACAATCTGTCTGAAGAAGCTCCTGGTGTCCCGCTCAGAGATGCTCCTCTTGTCACAGATGTAGTCGTACAGGTCTCCCCGGCTGGCATACTCCATCACAATCACAATTTTGTCTTTGTTCTCAAATACTGAAACAAAAAAAACACCTTTTATTTAGGATTTCATACTCAACTAATCACCCTAATGGAACTGAATGATTTGGACTGATCAGTACAAACACACACTGTATGTTCAATTAAGGACGCATTGAAAACAAACTACAGAACTTCCTTTAGCCCCTATTTCACTCCTCTGATTAGGATAAACAGGGCCCCATGATGATTGTATTGTAATTAAACATGCACTGAAGTGGACAAACACTGAATGATGACCATCTGATCAGGCGTGAGAGGCACTGGAAGACACAAGGCCTGCACATTATCCCACAGCGCTGACGGGGTATAAACCCTTATGTAACGTAGCATCTTCTGCACAAAAGACTTGCGTGACCAAACTCGGAATCTCAAACAAAGACTGTTTGAGAAATCTTTTCAGGTATCACTTTTCACGCTGCATGCTGGAGATTCAGTCACGATGTAAACGATGAAACTACACACAAAAAGCATCACATTTTGCATACTGTACCTTCATATATGGTGATGATGTGTGGGTGGCAGAGTGAGGACATGATCTCAATTTCTCTGCGAATGTGAACCAGGTCTTGCTCATCTTTGATCTTCTCCTTTCTGATCGACTTTATGGCAACCTGAACAAAGACAAAATGAAAATTAATCTATTTTTACTTACTTGTACGGAATATTCAATAACATTTTACAGCTTTAGTTTTCTAGGAGTCAAATATTTTCTTTAAAAGCCACTGTGTAATAATCATCAGCCGCTGTGGCCACAAGTAATAATTTCAGAATAATGATAAACATTAACACAGTGTAGCCGGAGCACAATTTTGGAGGAGTCCTAAAAACAATAAACCGTCTTTGTAGTGTTAGTTACACAGCAATAATCATTTTTAATGGTTTGCCAACATAAGCCTCAATGAGATACTTGTCAAACCAGACGAGTGAGGCTGCATACTGAAATTCACAAGGGTGTGTTTCATTGGTAATTAATCCAAATTTACAGTTGGAAGAATACACTTAAGCATTGCAATATTATGTTTTGGGACGCTGTCTCCACTCTTAAAAACAATACATATATCTAATAGATTTCAGGCAAATATTTATGGCAGACAGCGGCTCAGACTGCAGTAAAACTGTCATACATGCAAATCTCACTTCTGATTGCATAAAACACCTTTTTCATTCAAATGATTTCCTAAAAAAAAAAAATCGCAGTCGCATGATATCAGCTTGCTTATTATCTCAATATATTTAATGTAAATCCTGAATCGTATCCCCAGATTCTTGCCGAAGTGTTTTTCTTGGTGCCATGTCTGCCATTTGGCAATAGTTTCGTTTTTTTTTTTAAGAACTCTTATTCATTCTGCCTTCAATAAGACTAGCCTTCCGTCTGAGGTATGTCCTCTTAGGAGAGGAACAATGGGCAGTGAGCCGTAAATTCTGCTCCGGGTCAACTATTGTGTGCTGTAATGAAATCCATTGTCTGCTGTTACGTCTGTGAGACTCATACAGAAGAATAAAGAAATGTAAATCTGAATAGTATCTGTTGTGGAGCTTTTAACATGTCTGTATGTCTTCATGTTGTGTTTGACCCCCAGATGCCTGAGATTCCTCTGTGCACCGAGTGCGTCATCAGACTACCCCGACGCTGAAGGGTGTCATGAGGCACCAGGAGGGCAGCAGTGGTGGGGGGGTGTCCTTGTTTTCTCTCCTTTCAAACCCCTGAGGCTACAGACACGAGGGAAGTGAGTAAAGCAGTGACTTGTCATATCAGTCCCAACACACAACTGTCTCCTGTCATGAGTCACCGTCTGGCCTCGGCGCTCCTCCGGGTCAGCATGGTGTCCACACCACATAGCTTTCTCCCCGATTCTGGGAACCGTGGTTTCCTTCTTTTGTTTGCACAGCTTTCAGACAGGCTGGACTCCCACTCATGATGAGTTCACATCCCTGTGCAGTTATCCCTGTGTGTGCAGTCTTTGTAACGGTCAGCATGTTCCACGCAATAGGCACTGAGGTCTAAAACTTTGAGTTCCTGTACGAATAAACCCATATTCTTCGCACTTGAACAACAATTTGAGGTGTAACTCTTGCATAGCCAACGAAGCCAACTGGAAGGGCTAGTGTTAGCTTGTGGATATGTATGATTCATTTAAAGCGAAGAGCAAAATAAATAAAATGTAACTTCTCACCCGACACATTGCATTTCACATTAATACGAATATTCCCGAAATAACTAAGCCCATTTCAATATAAACCAAAATAATCATTAGGGTTAGTTACGTACCCTTTTTAGTGAATATCTCCGACTGACCTAATACTGCATTAACATTATAAGTTAACTTTGAAACATACACATTTGCCCATGTATGCACACATAAATAAAATACCTTAATTAACAAAGCATTGGCAGTTAATTGTAATATATTCTTTCCCCTACTACAACTAGTATTAATAGTAGTAGAATACTTTTATTGGGCAAAACTATGGATTAGAGCTGAAACCAATGAGGGAAACTTATCATTAAACATTCTGATGATTAATCATTCATATACCATTTTCCTAGCAAATAATCCAAGTTCCTGGTTCTTATTTTGCTGATTTTCTTTGAATTTGTGTTTTTGGGGAATTTTTATAGACCAAGAAGTAATAACGACAATTTATTGCAGCCCTACATTTCATATTTACTCACTACTGCTTTACATTTTTTCCATAGGCATTTACTTGCTTAATTTGTTAAATGTAGTAACAATTAGTTTGAAACTAGCTAGTTGCCACTGAAGACTGAGAAGAGACTTTGCCCTCAGTAATAGATTTGTAAATACCTTGTGAAACCCTAAAAAAGTGTTAAGTAACAGATGCACATTTAGAATTCATGTCACGCAGCGATGTGTGTTGAAACCTCCAACCTAAGTGGGTTATGTAATCAAATCATGCATGTAGATAATGGGAACAGCTGTAGTGCCAACGCACGCAAGATGAAGCCATCCTTTGTGCCGTGTCCCTCCCCGTGTCAAATTACATATCTTTGTCCGTTGTGTTGTCAATACTAAAAGGTAGGTGGATAAAAACAACACCGATGAATGTTTCTCCGTTCTATGTTTACTGCTGTTTGAGCCGTACTGAATTCAAAACATACATTTGGGATAATCAGTATTTTGATGTTTGAACATAGGTTTCAGGCAGGACTATAACAAGGTAGCTGCCTTCAGGGATCAATTTCAGACACCAACTTATATCCTATAAAAGCAAAGTGCATCAGCAGCGGGAAGTCGTGTCACAGCAGAGATTTTGTTGGTAGACAAGGCTGAACCTGTATCACTACTTGTTTACTGCAGGTACAAAGGGGGAATTCCTGACTAACTTCCTTGACTTCCAAGCGCTTTCACTCATGAGTTAACACAGAGTATTTCTCATAAACATCACCTGTCAGCTGAGCCCAAATTGCTGGCAAAGAGACTTCATTTCCAGGCCAAGTATCTGTTTTGGTTTTTTTTGATTGGTCACCATGCCTTTTTTTTTTTTTTTAAAATAGGTGTGCTTTTTGTTTTAAATACTTTGCCTATAATTTACATTTCCTGTTGCATACACTACACTATGGAAACAAGAATATACGATCTAACAAATTGTAGATTATTGATAGAGGAACATATTGTATTACGCAGACTCGATTGCCTGTTTATAAATCATAACTAGTGAAACCAAATGCGGTAAAAAGCAGATGCCCTACAGTAAACCTTCAAGAAGTCATTCGTTTTTGTTTTTAGAAAGGTGGTCATTTGCTCTTTATGGCCATTATATATGCAGTTAAATTGCATTGCATTGTATTGAGGTGTTACTTAGGTTTAGTCTACCATCATTCATAAATAGGTAATGCACTTGTAGACATTTAAGAATACAAGCACTTCTGATGCAAGAAATAAGTAAAACACGATCTAATTTGGATACACTATAGCATTTGTTTTTATCTTTCAACAAAAAAGGCATTTCCATGTGTTTGCCAACTCCTCCCAGTGTCTCAGGGTTATCTCTGTCAAGTCTGTTTTAAATTCCTCCCATTTCCCCTTAGGTCCCAGGGAACTGGAATTCACCTAAACCCCATCCAGCTTTATCACAAAAAGTTACCTAACTTTCCCGTTTAAATAGCTGAGACAATGTCACACAACCTTTCCAACGAAACGCCTTTCCTTTATTCTCTTAATGCCAAAGAGGGGCCAAAAGGAGGTGACTTATTGTGCAGTGACAGCATTACAGGATCCAGGGTGATCTTATACACACGTAGTGATTTGTTTTCAAACGATATTTTTTAGCACATCACAAATAACTTATTCATAGGTTTATCTCACACACAGGACCATCTATGTGTGAACTGGTATCACAATGTGAAAATGTTGATTTTACTACCTACACTACTTAATTATTATTATTCTCATTTTTATATTATGATTATTACGAGGTTAATGATTTGCTTTTAGTTCAAACAAAGGACTAACATTGCAAAGTACAAACAAAGTGTCAACCAGACGTGTTGGTATCCACTGATACAGTTGGTCAATCAATCAATCAATCAATCAATGTTTATTTATATAGCCCAATATCACAAATGTTGGTGAGAATACAATGTTAAGATTAGTATAAGGGTTGCAATTTAGCAAATATTAAAATAAACATCGTATTCAGTGATCTAATCAGAAGCAAGGACTTGACACAGCTTTCAGAAAAACTATGAGAAAAGTAAGAGCAGCCCCCCTTAAAACAAACACAGTGAAGTCTGAGGGCAAACATTAGCTGGTTTGTCAACTTACAAATAAATAACCGCAGCAGACACAAACATACCTCCTTTATTAGTTTGTAATTATTTACAATGAGAAACTGGAAGCCAGCCTTGAATAATTTATATCCATATTATGTGTGCAAACATTACAGCTCTCTGTCGCTAAGCAACATATGGCTAATGAACAGGAACATACTTCAATACCGACTGTAGAGGATCAAAACAAGTATGTCAAATTGTAATTAAATAATATAGTCAGTTCTTACCAGTCTCCCGGATCTTTCCTTGGCTTTCTTCACTTTGCCGTAGGTTCCTTTCCCCAGGGTCTCCAGAAACTCGTACCTGTGTTTCAGGTTGTGTTTGTGGTGGTGTCTCTTCACCGCTTGTCTTTTCACGGTCACCTGGGACGGGGCTTTTCCAAAAACAGGAGCATTTTCGGTTGAACAAGCCCCAACAGACGGCCTAGGGTTTGACGAAAGACTGGAAACATTTAAGTCCGCCATGCTGACACAACGGTGTTGTTCTTGTTGGCTTGTTTACGGATGCAGGTGTCGTTGTTAAAGTGCATTCCCCCGTGCGGAGCTCTGCCGGTGTTGGAGCAAGTTGCTACCAAAGGTACAGATCGGATACAAGTGTAATCATGAACTCCTCCAACTCCGGCAGTGAGACAGACTACTACAAGTGAAACTAAACGCGTGTGTGTCCCCTGTGCGGCGCGGTGACCATTATCAGCAGCAGGTACACGGCGTGCTACGACACGAGCTGACCTCAGCCACGTCAAATAGTGGAGGGGCGGTTCAGGTGCACCGAGGAGCGCTTGATATGGTACACGGGGCAGCGCCGGGGAGTGCAATCACATATTTAGGTCCGTTTTTTGTTTCCCAGGCAGTGGCGGATTTAGGATTGTAGGAGATCCGGGACTTAGCCCGGGAGTTGTTGGGGGGGGGTACAGTGCTATTTTTTATAAGTGGGGGGTGGACCGAACATCCTTTACGTGGGTCGTCGCCTCCTATCGGGGGTCCGGGAAGATTTTTTTTTAAATATTGAAGTTGAAAGCATCAAGCACTTTGAGAGCAACATTAACCCTACCTTAATACTACCTTAAAGCGGACATAAGGCACTGGAGAACACTCATTAACACCCTTTAATGAAGCAAACTAATGTCTTAACTCACTCAAATAGTCGTTTACTTATTAAGGTGAAACGAATGTGCGTAGTTTTAAAGGATGCGGATAGTCTCACCTTGATTCTGGCGCATTGCTTATCGTTTTATAGATCTATTCTGATCCACCATCTTTGTTTGTGACGTAAAAAATGTGTAAGAGTCACGTTTCTGAATCGGACACTCTGAGTGGATGCAGTCACAGCCAATCGGAGTCTGATTCAGAGGGTTGCCTGTCAGTTCCGTTGTTATGTGTACTGAAACGAGAGCCGGTATAATTCCACGCGCAAAAACAAAATAAAAAAGGGAATACGTTATTTTAGTGTCTTAAAAGTAGACTGAGGTATGAAGGGTTAACGTTACATCTTAGAATAATTTTTAGTCATGTTCTGTATACATACTAACATAAGGGTATACTTAGTGTGGTTACTCCATGTTTACTAGCTATAACATTAACGTCAAATCACTCTTTTTCACTTCTTACTCAGTCAGCCAGAGTGCAGATATCACCATTAGATTCACAAACCTGAAACATCATCCATTTCTTCACTGCTGGTGATGACATTGTTGTCAGCTGCTGATACTGCTGCTGCTGCAGCTTGTGGCGCCTGCTTCAATGACAATAACTTTCTAATATCCATAGGCTATTAGCTTAAAACTCGTCAGGCACTAGGAAGGATCACTTCTACTTCAGGGCAGGCTACGCAGTACGCAGGCTAATGTCCCGCAGCGGATGCCTCTCTGGTGGACTCCGGTACTGCACATTACTCCCGAGACGTTTATTTTTTTTAAGTGAAACATCCGGGGCTTTTCAGAAAACATCCGGGGCTTGAGCCCAAGTAGCCACCCCCTAGCGCCGCCACTGTTCCCAGGGAAATAATTCACATTACTTTGACTTTAAAAAGTAACATTTTATTTTTATTTTTTAATGTGACTTATTTGTTCACAAACCTCAAACTCCAATCCAAGTGGTTGTTCAATTATGCTTCACAGTGCAAACTAATATTAGCAGCAGCAGCAGCAGCAGCAGCAGACTGCAACATGAATGTCTTATCGATGGCAGTAGTCCGTGTACCTTAAAAGGTCCGATGGTTGGCTGTGGTGGAAATTACCTTTAAGTACTATTACTTAACCCTTTAACTGCCAGCACCACCATTTGGTAGAGCACATTTTGCGTCTTGATATCTTGTTGAAAAAAAAAGGTGAACTCCATCTGATTCAGCCAGCTCTACCCATGCCAGGTTGACATGTTATGCACAAAACAACCTGTAGATGTCACTGTGGTTCAAACAGAATGCCCTTCAGCAAGCTTCAACTGAGAAAGTTGGCAATGCTAAAAATCACTGCTGAAGAAATCACTCTTTTTGGTCAACTTTTGTAAGGTAACCATATCATTTTTGACATATTTTAGTGGCAGGGCACTGACTGAACATAATTAGATAACTTGATGCACAAAAAAAGTTTTAACAAGGGTGTAATTATTTTTTGGCAAATATGCTCAACCAATCGGTCGAATTGGCCTTTTATGGTAAGCTAGCAATATGACTTTTTCAGAGTTTCAGAGATGTTTTCCAATCAAATATGGTAAATAAATGGCTAGATTCATGGTAATATGACTAAATCTAGTACTGCCTTATCATTATCAGAGTGAAAGAGTGATAATAATTTATATAGCACCTTTCATGCATGGCATTCAGCCCAAAATTGCACACAGATGAGCAAGTTAGGCCAACACAGGATATAGACATTTGCCGTTAGGCCAGTGGTTTCCTATTAGGCCAATTCAGTATATACAGTAAGATGAGCATGAGTATTTTTTTGATCATGAAAAACACTTTACATTACTTTTTTCCATTTTTTTTTTTTTTTTACAATTATAATTTATTATCTTTTATGAATATATCTGGTTGTATATATTGCTCATTTTCCATAAAAGAAACAAATGTATTTGAGTTTGTGTTTTATTTGAGTTTGATGCATACAAATACTGTACTGTATATGATGATTGTTGAAAATGTACTTTTACCATAGAAGGCCAGCTCGACCATTTGGTAGAGGCTCATAAAAACAAAACTGTGTGGTCAGTCAAAAAAAAAAATGTGTTTGTGCTTATTTGTGGCCCATTTGATAAGAATATGCAAACAAATTATTTTTCCATAGCTTTTTTTTTGGTCCGGCAGTTAAGGGTTAAGGCTACTGTAGCCTATTTATAACAACGTTGACGTGCATGTGCTAATTTACTATTCACGCATTTCCATGTATTCTACGTTATTTTATTCTACTACAGTACTATGATAACTTTACTCTACAGAATTAGATGACTGTGATATGAAATATTATATAATAAATCAAACTTAAAATTGGCCACACTTTAACAACCAGCAGATGTTTAGTAAATGCTTATGCATCACAACATATCCATTAATTTAGTATACAACATTTTTCAAACATTTTACTGTAAAGACTTTTGAAGTATTACTTTGAATTTTTTTTAAAGCAGGACTTTTATTTCAAACAGATTATTTCCAAACTGTGGCAGGCTATTGCTTCTTTGATTCAAGTAAATATGTTAGTAGTTCTAATAAGGAGCACAACATGCTCTCCCAGCTTGTGTGCTACTGATGTTATAATCGGTGTGCACAAACATGTACAACAAACGCACCACAACATTAAAAATAGAAAAGTAAGGTACTAGTTGCTTACTAGTTTTCTTATCCACTTACAAATCAGAGGGAGATATCATACTTTTTACTCCACAACATTAACTTGACAGCTTTGGTTACTTTATAGAATAATATGTACAACAACAAAAAACAAAAAATTAATAAAGAAAATTAAACCACCCACATTTTTCAAATTGTTCCACCTTGACCAACTACCAGCAATATTCTTTTATGCATCACTGTTAACATTCTAGTGACATTTTTTATGCAATATATTATGATTCTATTTCAATGTTTTGACATTGAACTATTGCTTTTAACTAAGTAAAACATGCACCTCTAGTTGTAACATAGAAACAAGTAATGTGACAACTACTGCTCAGAACAATCATTTTATTTTTAACCTTTTAGTTTAGTTAAAATAAAAAATGAACGACATATGTACAGAGAATTGAACGCTTGACACCATTTTGCGACGTGCAATAACTGTGAAAAGAGCCACTGGAATAGCACAGTTACAGTCACAAGCACTTACTGTTAATACACTCAGAGATATCATTGGTATCATTATGTGAAAATACTTCTAATGATATAACTATGATATCATTTTATCCTCATCCTGATAACAAAAATCGATTCAAAAACCTTGGCTGACTTCATGGAGCTTAGATGTATGTTACCTTTTAGTCAGGTTCACCCTAAACAGACAGTATGTTGCCTACTGACCTGAGAGAAATACATTGTAGAAAAGAGCAAGTGATTGGATTATAAATGTCGTTAAAGATGTTGGCCACTGGAGGGCACCCTGCAAATTATAAGAATTTGTTGGATGGTTTGAACCACAGTCTATGGTTTGAACAGTTGGTTTAACCCAAATAAGACAGCCAGTGGCTCTGTCACATATTTACCTACCTTCTGATAATAAGCACATGTTCACTGTTTAATATCCTCTTCACAATGTATTATTATTTGACACAGCTGAGCTGATGAATAGATATAGAGAAATCAAATGCTCTACATCTTGAAATGTACTAAAAATAGTGGGACACATTTCCACATTATTTCCACCATAAATAAACATGATTTGTATTTTGTCATTTATGAAATCATAGAGAGAGAATAGACCACTCACAAAATATTGACGCTGTTGTTTATGTAATTCGGTATGTCTGCCAGAAGAGGGGGCTCATTATTTGTATGGAGTCCTATGCTCAAAACTGGTGATAATTTTTTCTACCTCAATAGCCCAATTGCAATGTGTAAGTTAAAGAAAACGGCAGAACTTAAAAGTCTGAATGTGCTGACTCATTAGCTGCTGTAATTTAACACTAAAATCCCTAATCTTTTTAATCTGATTGTATTTAACTTTGACATGGTTCAACCTTTACACTATTTAATAACTGATCACTATGTATACTTTATAGAACATACACATTCTACTGTGCAATATTTGGTCCTGTTCATAGTACACTTCATACATATTAAAGGCAATCCTTTACTTAGGTAAAATAGACATATAAGACACTTTAATACACTCACAATATACTATTCAAATAGGTAAAATACCTATATTGACAAACTTTCTTAAGAAAATCTGAATGTATTATTATTCAAATCTATACTATCTTTACTATAATACACTATCATTCTTACTATTGCCTCCCTGGAAAAGTATACAAGAACTTGGCTGAGGAATTTGGCCTTATTTTTTCTTAATAAATACAGCTTTATTCACCAAGATGGAGATGTAATGACCATGTCATGTTGTTTGCGATGGGGCTGAAAATAGTGCATTTGCTCAGAATAAGAGAAGTGGTCTGTGGTATTTATCTTCTATTTCTTTTTTCTAAAATGTAGGTTGTTCTCTGAAAAGGAGTATGCAAGACTGTTGATTTCTTCTCTCGTCATTGTTTGAAATCCAGCCAATAATTGTAGTGTCATCTGCAAACTTCACAACAGAGTTTACTCGATGTCAAGGGCTGCAGTCATGGGGGATCAGCGTGAACAGGAGAGGGCTGAGGCTGAGTTTACAGCCCTGGGAGGGTACTTTTTTCAGCAGGACAGTGGAGGTGTGACCACCGATCCAAACAGCCTGAGGTCTATTTGTGAGGAACCCATTATCCAGTTGCAAAGTATACCAGGGTACTAAGTTTGCCAATCAATTTCATAGTGGAGATTGATGTGTGAGCTGAGATCTATAAACAGCACTCGGATTTTTTAAGGAGTAAGAAGAATTTTCTCAAAAGAGAAAAATGAACACCCAAGACATTATTTACCAGACAGGAAGGGTATATGTAATATGGAAAGTATTTTAAGCTGTCAGACAATGTACAGTACAAGTCTATGAAAGTAGTGAAATATAAGTATGACATTGCAAAGAATGCACATACTCAAGTAAAGTCCCTCGAATTGTACTTAAGTAGCCTGCATTACATGAGAGTACTTATATTGCTCTTGTTTCAACCATGGTTTCAACCATGGTTGAAACAAAGTGATCCATTCACATGCTGAACCGACCAAAGTTGGTATTCCTACATTTCCCAGACTGCAGTGCGTCACCCCGAACCCCGCCCTTTCCTCTGCCAAACTTTGGTTGTGTCGACTTTCTGTTTTGCGCTGTGACTGCAGAGATTTGATGGTCTCAGCTATGCGAGTTGGTGCAGACCAGACACAACCTCGCCCTGCACCACCACTGGCTCTTCTAATCTTCCTCATCATCTTCAAAACAGGAAACAGTTCATGTGTTTGTTTCGCCGTCCTTTTCCAGGGAGAAAGATGTCCGTTGGCTTCTCCGGGCCAGAGCCAGTTTAGGAAGATCTCCAGGAAAACGCTAACGCTTTTTGTCGTGCTCGGGTTGTCATTCGGAGACAACTGTCATCTCCGGGCACCATTTGTTTACCCGCAGAGCTGTATGGCTGTGAATCGGGGCAGTGGGCTGTTTCCGTGGAGTTAAAGGCGATGCGTGTTGTGCCAGGCCAAGGCGGGGACGGACTGGAGATGCCATCTGGCTAGCAGCGCTAACGGTGTCTGGACCACGGCTAGGTCGCAAAACGCACAATATTTAGCACATTAGTCGGCAACACGTGACTGTGTTTATTTTTTATTTTTAAGACACTTATTTGTCTGAAGTCAGTCAGACAGTTGGTGTTAACCAAGAAAGATGCCACATAGCCATTACTTTGTTCGCTAACCGATTAAACGCAACTGAAGACGTCAAGCTAGTGCTAGTCGGCTTCAACATCATAACAACTAAAGACACATGCACAGCGTAATTCACGGACACAAACACTGCAGGGTTGAATGTCCAGCACTAATACACTAATGTTAAACTGACTACAAGTGAAGTATTGCACAGCCTAGCAGGTGTATGGACACGCGTCATGTTTACTTAAAGGGGAGATAACTGCACAGACTTTTGAGCATCTCAACTGATTTGGTTGTTTGGCACCTGCTAACCGTGTACATCACAACAAGGGGAAGACAGCCGCTCTATCTGTTCACCATGGAGGGAAATGTGCAACAACAGAAAACCACTCCTTTAGCTCGGGAACTAACAAGGACATTTAACAGCTACAACAAACACACCATACAGCTGAAGAAGAACCTGAAGGAGACCAATGCCTTCTTCCGGGAAATCAGGCAAAATTACAGCAATGCTTGTGCATCGACCATGAGCTCGGAATCAGCTTCTTTTGAGGCAGGTAGGTTTCAAAACATGCAGCAACACCTGAACATGTGTAACCATGTTAAAAGCAGCATATGGTAAACTTCTGCATCACAAAGAAAGAGCTAATACGTTTCTACTGCCAAATCGATTTCTCCATCAACAAGTAGACTGGAAAATGCGTTAATTGGGGTTAGGGAAAACTAAAGAGATTAAACCCCCTCTGAAAAGCACGAGTAGACTAAGTGCACCAAATATGCAGGACTCTCTGCACTCATTGGCTGGCTGAGAGCTTGGTTGGCTGGTTAGGTTTTTACTTTAGGCTGTGAACACATTTGTATCATATTTCAGGCACCTTTCAAATGATCATACCCCACCCCTCTTTTTATTTTGTTTCACACTTCTCCATTACAACCACCCAGATGAGTGGTTTTAAACATGTTTCAAATCTCCCTGTATCACATTATGAGTGAGCTGTATTGATCATATGATAAAGATACTTTCTTCTATGAAACATTGATAACATCCAATGTGTCACATCTGCAGGAGTAGCTATGTCAGTCAGAGCTGGTGTACTGTACACCGAGAAAGTCAACATACATTTTCTCAGTGTTGAATGAACTAAGCTGAAGATTAGATATTATTGACAGAGAAATGCTGCGTTTCATAAGAAAAACCAAACGCATGTCTTTACCTGCCAAACTAGAGTAATCTTGCAAATGAATTTGGACACAAAGGGGCAACATATGATGTTAAAGGATCATTCAATAGTTCTTCATCTGATATTTTGGTTTTGGTGTGTAGAGGTCATGCTGTCACACTTTAATGCATCGTGTGCTAGATTGAATTGACAATACATTCACATATCTGTTAGAAAGAAATGCACTTTTATATGAAAGACTTGTTGGCCATGTCTACTCTTTGTTATATAACTGTTTAGACTGTGACTCAGCATTGCTGGGGATTAGTTGTGATGCCCTCTGTAAGAAGGTTCAATCAGTTCCTCTGTGTGCACTAAACATGTAAAGGCTAGATCAGAAAACAATAGCCCCAAGGACATTAAAAAAAAATTCTAAATAGAATCTTTTATTGATATTGTAAGTCATCATCAGATACAAAATAAAAAGTGTCATTTTACACCCTATTTACGACTTGAAATTTGACCAAATCCAAAAAAAGCTCACTTACTAGTAGACAGGGTTGCTTAAGGTTACTGAGGAGTAAGGTAAGGCATCAATGATCAGGCAACCAATCAATTAGTCGTAGATAATCGATTTATCAGTCAAGTAACTGTTACATATTGTATACCCCGTTTATCTAGGCCCTTTTTTGTTTTATGTATATATGTCACACTGGGACTGCGGGAAACGGTATCTCGAGATTTCTGTATGTAGACATTTTGACAATAAAGCTGACTTTGAGATTATCGTAGGAAACTTAACATCTTTGTGTAAAAAATTGACAAAACAAGAATTTTAAGCCAACATCTTGGAAAATTGGCATTGTCACTTTTCACCTCATTCTTACATTTTGACAACATTATCAATAGAGCAAATAATCTGCAGATAGATAAATAATGAGAAAAAGTGAGATACAGCCCTACTGAGAAAATCCTTTTCTTTTGTTCTGTCTGTTCCCCCAGGCCAGCTCAGCTGCATCTCTTTCCCCAGCCATGAGGAAGAGTTCCTGCGCAACACTGTGGGCGCTGCCCCGTACATCCTGGTACTGGGCCAGGACTGTGCCGCCCGCTACCAGCTGCTCAACTGCCTCCTGGGGGAGAGGCTGCTGCCCCTGGGCCCTGAGGCCGGACAGGCTTGTGAAGGAGTCCAGGGCACGGTCTGCAAGAGGCGGAAGCTGTGTTTCACCCACGGGAGACAGACCCGGCTCAGCCTGGCGCTGCCCGGCCAGTACGAGCTTGTTCACCAGCTGGCAGCTAACTGTGGCCGCTGGGATACCGTGCCCCGGGAAGACCTGGAGATCCATGAGGAATGTGAGGACCCGGCCCACAGGCTGGCAGAGCTGGAGATCACCCTGCATCACCCACTGCTACAGGTAGGTTTCACCTCGCTGCAGACACCCCCACTGGATCTAATGGTTGTAGTACAATGTCCTCTCAAGGGCCAGATAAAGAGCCTATAAATATGTTTACGTGGTAGTCCTACTGCTATTTCTTTGTTGGCTCTTCATGTGCTTTGACACTTAACTCAGTATGGCTAGGCAAGGCTCACTACTTTATTTTTAAAAGGGAAAGTGATTGTGTATGCCTGGATAACAACTAACCCCCTGATCCCACCGGAAGCGTCCGCGATACGCCGCGCTACGCCGCGCTACGCCGCGCTACGCCGCGCTACGCCGCGCTACGCCGCGCTACGCCGCGCTACGCCGCGCTACGCCGCGCTACGCCGCGCTACGCCGCGCTTAGGGGGTCAGTGTGGTTTATTTTTGGCATAAAGATGGACCTTTGCCCGGTGGGGAATTCAGGAAGCTCTCTAAAGGCACCTGGAGAAGCTTTGAACAGAATTGATGTGAGCAATAATAAGTTAAAGACATCATCACATGTATACAAGTTGCATACATGCTCTTTTCTTTGGTCGGAATGGACACACATCATTCATTGTATTAGGTCAGTAGAGCCTTGTATGAGCCCAGACATTACTTTCCTTTTTGTGTGGTGTTCCCTTAAAAACAGGAGAGATGATTTTTTTCCCTATCCCTGTGTCTGGCTTAAACCAGCCTTTTTGTTCAACACATAGTTAAGCTGGCAGATGACTGAGCAGAGCTGATTATTTCCTGTGTTGTTCAGTGTTTAACCCGAATCGTGCTACTGCAGAAATACATCATTCTCCAGTTGTTTTTGTCTTGTTTAGGTTTGATCGCTTCTTAGAAACAGATTCACAGGTTATTGTGCGGTAACATGGAAATAGGAAGAATCTTTGGACAGAGTGAGGCAGTCATCCTGGTATTCAGCCAGTGTGAGCTGAAAGTCACAATATCTTCAGGGAGGGAATTGAGTTAGCATGGTGTAAGGATTGTAGTAATTCCTTATCATGTGTGACACGTGGAAACTAGTCTCTAATCCTTTAGTCCAAGGCCCCTTCCTCAAGCATCACACAGCCCCAGAAAATAGGCCTAACTCTGCCTGGGGGCCGCCCGCCCTGCCCCATTACGTAATGCCATTTGTCTGGTGCGATTCACATGACCAGGTCATTTTAAAAATCCCAAACCCTTTGCTGTGATGAATTTGCCATGGTTACAACTGAAATCTAGGACACATTGTTACAAAAAACTTTACCGTGTTTTAATAACAAAATAAAAATGTTTTTAGTTAGTGTTTTGTGCGAGCTGTGCTAACAAAGACCTATTTACGACGTATTTCAATCCAACATTTCTGCTACTCAAATCAATTTATACTAATGTTGACTAACATTATTGCCATAAACAATGAATGGATCTTTAAAATGTGTATGAGACAAAAGCGCGGCAGGCAGTACGTGCCTGATTAACGTTATTGAATAACTCAATTCCTGGTGGATTCTTGACTTTATTGTATTTAATTCTTTGTTAAATGTGTGTACATTTCTTGGTAAAACCCATAGCATGGAGTTTGCATGACTAGCCTCATTCAGACTCAGACAAGCAATGTGTTGGCATTGCTTGGTTGAATAAATAAAGCTTGAACATTTTTAAAACTTCTATCATTGCTACTCAAAGATACATATCTAAAAAACAGAAGCGTGTTATAGATTAATACTTGGAACCAAAACGTCAGTGCTTGAAGCCATTTCAGACCCCTGTTGATTTTCACATGTGACTGAGATGCGTGGGGACCTGCTGTCCCTTATTTGTGTGATTTACATGGTGAAATATAATGAAATAATCTTCAACTCAAGTCAATATTTGCATATCACTTGGATAGTTGTGAACAAAGGTTTGTCATAAACCAAAGCAGTTTAAATCTACCCTTTTAGTTTTCTTCTGACTGAATCAAACAAACCTGTCTCAGTTGGAGTATACTAAGGCACAGAATCTCTCTGCTCATTGTGGTATTCACACACTCCTGCCATTATCACAGCAACCTGCTTTAGAGGCCGACTTGCTAATTATCCTTCTCTCCATCCCAGAGTCAACCCGTGCTTCCCAACTCAACATTAGCAACAAGAGGACCTAAAGGGTGCTCTGCTCTCACCTTGTTTCTAAAAAGGTTTTCAGGTCCATCTTGTCTTTTGTGCATTACTCAAGTAATGAATACAAACAAGTCTGCTTGGTTAACGAAGACCTGTTGAATTAGCAATTACCCTTAAAATATGCTAACAGAAGAAAACTGTAATTTCCTACGTGGCCATTGTGTTGAATGATTTGCTCTGTAGGGCAGGCTCAGATCGTGGCATTAATACAAACTCAACATTTTCTCAAAGTGTTCTTTTTGAAAACTGACAGCATTAAATCAATTTGAACATTGTACATGGGTTTTGAAACGAATCTTTGCAAGCTATCTTTGTTCCAGAGAGACTGCTCAGGCTCTGCTCTTGTTTCTTGGAGACAGGACTGACTGTCTCCTTTGTCTGTTTAGCTGTTGGTCATTTTGTCTCTTTTCTCTGGCTGCCTTTTCCCCGGCATTGGTCTCTCCTCTCAAGCTGAGAATATTTGTAGTCAAAGTTGTTTTTCATCAAGGGTTAAGAAAGTGTTTTTACTTGTCATGTCCCTGCCCTGCTGCAGACATTCCCAAGACCATCACAAATATTGATGTGCCATTAGGTGTTCAGAAATAGAAGGAGCATGTGATGTGTGGACATGTTTTCTTCCCTTTGCAGATGAAGATGTTTAAAACATCATTTAGTTTTAACACTTGTACACTTAATATATCTTAGGTTAAGATTTTTTTGTGTCAAGACATTAGACATTGAAAAGCTAAATCAGAGTATGTTTTTCTAGTGTTTGTAGTAGGCATGAAACAAAATGAAAAAATCATGTCATAACTGTGGTCACATTTTTTTATTAAACACATAATTGATAAATACATGTAATAGTTCAAATACAAATTAATTTGAACGACCCTTAAGTCAGAACAAAAACTCTTTCAAAGAAAAGGCTCATAACATGTTGTTGTTTAAACGTTCTGAGCAAGGAAATGCAACACATTTAGTTTTCACATTACGACTTATATCTCATCAACACATCGTAATCATTAGAACAATTGTAGAGGTCTGCGCTGCGTTCTTCGGGGCCATTTTAGTTCCTGTATTTGATCAATCTGGCTATTTGTTCCTTTCTTTATTGTGGCTACGAACTACAAAGCTTTTAACAAGTAACATTTCATATTTTTGTGTGGTTTGTCCTCAGGAAGCAAAGGTCATGGTGGTGCCTTGCCCGAGTGTCCAGCCTATAGAAGAGGTGCTGGAAGACTTCACCCGGGGAGTGGTCCCCATCATACTTTATGCCATCAACCAGGACTCTCTAAGCACAGAGCAGGTGGCAGAGCTCTGGAAGGTCAAAGAGTTGCTCTCCTTCCCCATTTGTTTTGTCCGTATCCCTGACATTATCCCAGCAGCCTCCCCAGAGCCCGGCCGCCGTGGGGAGAAAGAGAAGGAGAGGGAGAAGAGCGCCCTCCATAAGCAGCTGCTCTCCCTCGGCCTCCTCTGTGGCCCGACGGCAAACTGCCCCTGTGGGGCCCCTACACAGACACCCGCCCCTGGTGCCAAGCCCCAGAGCGTACTGGGTGAGGCTTTCGAAAGGCTCCATCGGTTACTGGTGCCTTTTGCTCGCCTGGTGCTTCAGAACCAGCAGGTGGAGGCTGCCAACCTGCTTAATGGAGTCCACTGTCGCTGTCTAGATCTTTTCATCAACCAGGTCAGAGGATAGTGCTGTTCATCTGTATGTCTGTTGTGCTGCATTCTCATGAACTGATTTGACCTGGTATGCCCATAATAAATCACCATCAGACCTTATCGTTTCTGCTCCCCTCCTCTGCAGGCCTTTGACATGCAGAGGGACCTGCAGATTACACCCCGCAGGCTGGAGTACACCCGTGAGAAAGAGGGTGAACTTTTCACCTCCCTTATGGCCATCGCTAACCGTAAACAAGAAGAGATGAAGGAGATGATTGTGGAAACGCTGGGCAGCATGAAAGAGCAGCTGCTGGAGGACGCTGCCAACCTGGAGTTTACAGGTGAACGCCCTGGATACACACTACAAGTCAGACAGGGTTCCTCTTCTGTTGTTTTGTCGTGTTATATAAGAAGATAATATGTTAATAAGTGGTGGATCGCACAAGTAGATCGATGTTAAAGTAGCAGTAATGTACTGCTGTGGATGAGGGCAGCAAAAACAGTTTTAGCCAATTAAAAGAAAGGTCCACCATGAGAACTCATTGTGACTCTGATGTTTACATTGTTAATAGATAGAAAATGTCAACTACAGTACAACACAATTGTGCTTCACAAAAACCCTCGTGATTAGGTGCAAAAGAAAACAAATGAAACCAATGGAATAAAACAATTACAATATAATAAGACAGGTACAAAATACAAAAAGAAGAGTTGCAGTGTAAGAAGTGAATACTTATTAGGGGTCGATTATCTTGGCCGATATTCGGCATTTGACCGATTATCGGTATCGGCCTTTTTTGATCAAATTGCCGATAAAACTTTGGCTCTGATGCGGCCGTTTCTCTGGCTGCAGTCACCACTCTGTGTACACGAGCAATGTCCCGCCCACAGCACTATCTGATATGTGAAGCTCATTAGCTAGCCAACATGTATCTAGCAAATGTTTAGCAAAATATTAGAAGTGAGGCTACTAGACTAACGTTAGGTCTACTGTAATAGCCTCACTTTTAATAGTTTGTAAAACATTAGCTAGCACTAGTGTTTTGCAGTTGCTAGCAGCTTATTGGGATTTTATGCTAGATAGACAGATATAATAAATTAAGCATTATTGTTAGTTAAGCATGTCAGCCTGCAGCCCCACTTCTTGTCTCTCTCTAACTCATTGCAGATGGCTGCACTAAAGAAAAGAGCACAGAGAGGAAACCAGCTGTAAGATGTTTAAAAGTTCATTAAACATAATATATGCTTAAATGCATTTCAAAGAAGTTGTGTTGAGTTGTGTTGGAGTTTGTGTTGTTCTACATTTTGACACCAAGATTTTCTGATTTTACTGCAAATGTATATCGGTTCCAAATATCGGTTATCGGTCTCCTTGATTGCTAATAATCGGTATCGGCCTTGAAAAAGCCATATCGGTCGATCCCTAATACTTATTATACGACAGGAAAGCCAAACAGAAAAGTCTTCATCCTTGATTCAAAAGAAGTCAGAGACAGAGATTCTGCCACTGTCTGTGTTTAAGTAGATGTCATGATACAACTTGATAAGATCAGTCTCAGTTCCGTTGTGTGTTCAAGAGACCTGACTGGAAGGCATCAAGACAGGAGTTTAGTGCAGAGAAGTTGCTATGTTTTAGACAAACATCGCTTTTGAATTAATTTCCTTAAAAAAGTGATGTTGATGTGGGCTCTTAATCGTTCATTAGTGATGTGCCATGTTTGTAGATGTTCTTTTTTTAAGAGTTGCCTATCGAGGGAAGATCGTGTTTACAATTTGTAGAAGATATGAGATCATGCAATTTAAAATATTTTTGAAAAAGCCTGCAGGAGGAGGCTTTCAGATACTGTATAATGACCTCTTTATGGTTAATTGGAAAAAATGGTGTCATGGTATTTAAATTGATCCTGAAGTGCACACAGGTTCAACACACATCCGCATCTAACATTGAAGCACTGACAGTGTGTCTGATTTTCTGAAGGACATTGTGTTGTAGTTATTCTTCAGGATTTCCCTCTGCTTGTTTGTCACGAATACCACATCTGACCTTCTTCTTTTAACTGCAGACATCATTGTAACAACCAATGGAGAGCCCTTTACGTCAAAGGAGATCAAATCTTGCATCCACCAGATCCAGGAGCTGATAGTGGTTCGCTTGAATCAGGCCGTGGCCAATAAGCTGATCAGCTCTGTGGACTATCTGAGGGAGAGCTTCGTAGGAACTCTGGAGCGATGTCTCAACAGTCTGGAGAAGTCACACATGGACACTTCTGTCCACAATATCACTTCCAATCACCTCAAGCAGGTGGGCACATCTTTGAAAAAATTGTGTCACAGTATTTAAAGTGCACACAGGTACAACACACATCCGTATCTATCATGAAGCACTGACAGCATGTCAAATGTTCGGAATGTCAGTGAATAAGGAGGTCATTGTGTTGCAGGCCCTGTTGGATAGTGTCTCTGTGTGTTTGTAGAAAAGCAAACCAAAACAAAGGTTTCAATATGCTATGTCAACTCCACTTGGCTTCAGTTCCACCTGCCTCCATAGACTACATGAACTGATAGCTTATGCCATGGCATTGGCTGCATATTTATCCACTCTTTTCATCTGCCACAGTTATTGAATGCTGCCTATCATGTGGAGATCACCTTCACTTCAGGATCCTCTGTCACCAGACTCTTCTGGGATCAAATCAAACAGGTCAGTGTCCAATACATTCAGCTATAAGAGTTTTCGCTGCATGGAGACCTCTGATGAAGTGTTCCTACTGTGTGTCTTGCTTCCAGATAATCCACAGGATAACGTTTGTGAATCCACCGGCCATCAATCCAGAGTGGAAGCGTAAAGTCGCCCAGGACGCCATAGAAAGTCTCAGTGCTGCCAAATTGGCCAAAAGCATCTGCTCCCAGTTCAGAACGCGCCTCAACAGCTCCCATGAAGCCTTCGCAGCATCATTGCGCCAGGTGAGCCTTCCTTTTTCTTCATTTCTCTCTCTCAATGGCTGCAGCACTTTGCTCTGTATCATTGACACCAGGCAGTCACTTTCACCGAGCATATTCTTTAAGGAAAGTGTCATAACTAACACAGTAGACCCAAAGCATACCTTTTTTGAGTCGTTTACCTGCATTATTCCCACATTTTCTAACAATTTTCCAAACTAGAAAAATCCACAATTGTATTCAAAGGGATTGGTCCCCTTCCCTATGGTCGCCTGTTTTGGTGACGTGTCTTTAGAGCATTCATCAGTGTTCTGGTTCTCTGCCAGAAGCTGCCAGAAATTAAAAAGAAAAACGACCTGCGCAAAGGTTAGCGACGATTAACATTGATTTAACAAAAATATATATACTATACATATATTGCTGATAATATTGATGATGATGATGATGTTGTTGATGATGATGATGGCGGCTAGTTTGGATAAAGCATTAGCAGATTAGCATTAGCTGTCGAGAGCTGTTGTCTCTTCTCAGCCAGCGAATGTGTAAAACTGTAAATGATTTGAAATAGAGGGACATTAATCACATGACTACAATAAGTGTGTGACCTCGCTGTTGATTCACATGAATGGTTTTAAAGCCTTTGCACCTTTGAGAGCCCTGGTATGATTTCTTTCATTTTCAAAATACTTTTATTATTAAATTGTATCAACAATTCTGTTATATATCTAATAAAATCTTCGGACAGCTCTTATTGTCTCAGGCCGCACACAGCTCGGTGTTCAGCCGTTGTTTCCCCTCCACTTGAATGCATTTCCTTTTAAGCCTCAATGTGAAAATAGCTGTGACCCTCCATGAAGTATCTTGCAGATCAGTTGCAGTCAAATTGCTCTGATGCTATTTATCACATGACAGACAGTGTGGTTCACATCACTGGATTTATTTCCACGCTGGCCAATTCTTCATTTCTAAAAGAATATAGAAATAATTTATTGTAGCATTCACTTGGGGAAGAGCTGACAAAGAGAACTGCACAACAAGCCTCCTTTGATCACTCCATTAGAGGAGGAGGGGAGGGTGATGATGTGTGGGTTTCAGGTTTTTTAAGGACAGAAGTATGCACATTTCAGTTTTTTAATTGACAGTGATTGTGTGCAGGAACAATATTTCAACTTAATTAAATATGATTATATTTCTGTTATAATAGAGTTGTAATTAGAGCCAGCAAAGGTGGAGGTGAGATGAAAACTTTGAGTGTGTTGGTATGCAATTTAACCCTTTCCTTGCGTTAGGTCATACCCCCCTTCCAATGCTATTTTCGGTCAAAATTGGCCGGTGTGTTTTGCACAGTGATATCTCTGGAACCCCTTATCCAATTTTGATGGTTGACATCTCATTTGAACAGTCAAAGCAAGTAGAATCAAGGGGTGACAGACACAATGACACCAGGGGTGAATGTCATATTATTTTTGGCAGTAAGTTCAAAGATAGTGCTTATTTTACATTACTGTATATCATGAAAATGCTTTCCATGTAGGCTGTGTTTACTGGAGATGGAAATGCTTTAGTTAGTGTTGTAGCTGAGATTCTTCCCGTTCCAATGATGTATGGGATGTATTGATTTGATACAAGCAAGCCAGTGTTTCATGTCATGGTCCGGACCCACCGGTGGGCCCATCAAGTTCAGCATTCACTGTGATGAATATAAAATAAGGCACTGATAATATTTTCCTCAATGAACATTTATTGAAAGAGAAATACACCATAACAGAACGTGTGTGTGCTCACGTGTGTTCACGCACATGATTGGCAATGCAAAATTGTGGAATGTCACCTCAGGCTCCTCTCCCTCAGGGGCCTCTATTTCAGGGGCCTCTATTTCAGGGGCCTCTCCTTCAGGGGCCTCTTCCTGGTCTGTTGTAGGCTCATAGTCTGGAACACCATTTCTGAGACATCTTCCTCTATCTCCTCTTCATCTGGTTCAATCTCCTCTTCATCTGGTTAAAAAATGTGTCCAGAGCCCCTCGCGCAGAAAATAGCCTAATTGTTCGCCTGCTCATTGTGTCAATGAGTGAAATGTGAGCAAGGCACAAATATAACTGCTTGAGAGCCAGTAATGGAGGCGCATTTAGCGCGAGAAAGTGAGAGGTTTGTGTTTCTCGAGGGGCACAGAGCTCGCACCTGTGAGAAGGTATGATACATTGTATCATACTGCGCGAGAAAAAGGGAGAAGTTCCTGTAACATGTGTGTGTTTATAGATGTTTTCCATCTGCAGGATGAACATAATACACTCATACCCATTCATTTTCTATGGCGGTCAAATCTGACCGAAAACGTCAAGGGTGTTTCACTGTTGAATAAATCACTCAAAATGCAATGCAAGTGGTGATCATCAAGTGTATATGTTCAGAGGCCTAGTGTGGAGGATAACATAAGGTATTGAGGCAATCGGATGAAAAACACAATATGTATGATTAAAATAAAAGTCATTCGGTCACTTTTGACCCGAAACGCAAGAGAAGGGTTAAATGGAGAAGGTGTTAGGAATTTTAAATACAAAGTGTGAAGCAGGGATTAATATCAAAGGAAAACAAAGCCTTCCTGGTCCTAAGAATGTAAGAGCAGGGTCCTTTTTATCCTGAAAATAATACATAACAAGGCACTTATTCTTATCTCCCGAGTTGCAATGTGATGTTAATTACATAATACTTAAGTGAAGTATGTTTGATTTAGTGGAGACGGACCCCTCTAGGTCAAATTCCCAGGCCCAGTTTTTACCCCTCTGTTTTTCTGCCCTGCCTGCTACCGTACGTTAAAGATTCTGGGTTCAAGTCTTATTTATTGCAAAGCACTTCACAGCCGCCTGTCTGCAAACTGTTTGCACCGCATAGGAACCAACACAACATGCAAATGTGAGAGTGACTTTTCATTACTTGAATAATAGATGAATACATAAATGGAGAACGAAGTTCTAAACAGTTCCTCTTTATATTGTGTTTCTATTATTACCTATCTTGCATGTCAATATCTGAAAAGTTGTGGAGGAACATGGAAACTGCTGTTTCAGCATGTTTTGAGATACAGCCGGCGGCAGCCACTGGCTGGAGAAAGCTGTGTATTATATTGCTTTCACAGAAATGTACGTTACAATCTTCAACTGAAGTTGTAAACTTAGCCCAGTCTGACACTATGTCCTCTGACTCCCTGGACACTTAACCTCAGCCTTTCTCTCTTCTTGCACTGGAGCTCTTGACATTGTTGCTCCCCTGAAACTCATGCGCCCCAGAGCAAAATCTGAACCCTGGCTCAATGACGCCACTTGTGCTGCCAGGCGTGAGTGCCGGCAGGCTGAGCGCAGGTGGAAGAAGGACAAGCTTCATGTAACTCATGACATTTTAAAAGAGAGTTGGAGAAAGTGCATCAGAGCATTGTAAAGGCTGAAAAGATGAGTTATTTTTGTGACGGCCCCAGAGCCTGTGTGCAAGGTGTGTTGCAGGTCTTACGGTGGGGTGGAGCTGAAGAGTTCAATCAGCGCGATCGCGGACACCTGGCCGGCGCTGAGGTGCTATTAAGCCCAGCTGCCCGGAGTCACGGGGGCTGACTTTCTCCAAGCCGGCCGCATGAGGAGTAACACGGCGATCCTCTCCCCTCGTCCATCTATTTTGTGCATTATATTTAACAGCCGCAATAAATGTGCCGTGGCTTTTGGAAACTCGTGTACGTTTTGTTATCTTTCCGTTGTGGCCTACGAGCCGGTCATAACAACTGGGGGCTCGTCTATCGTCAGTATGAACCGCGAGTTGGTTGGGTTGTTTTGGCGTTAGCTGTACCTAAATTAGCCTGAGTTTTTTTTGAGGAGATTCCCTCTGAGGACAGTGACGTATGTGGCCTTATATGGTGTTGTGTATGCACTCTACGGGTGCCTAGGCGTTATTTTGGAACGCGTATGGTCCCGGGTTTGTGGGATTTGATGAGATGTGTTTTTGTCCGATAGCGGTGATCTGTTCTCTTAAATATTCGCTGAAACATAGGAGGTAGTGGTCTCGCCTGTGTGTACAATACCTGTAGGAGTGTTTCCCCTGGTAGGTTCAAGAGGCGTTTCCCCTTTGGGTTTCGTTTGGGGGGGCTTTGATAGTGTTGAGGTACGGCGGTTAGAGCTTCACTTTCCCTTTTCCCTAAACTTGCTCGGGAGCACTTCCGTGGGTCAGGGGGGTTGCCGGTTACCTGGTCGCCTCTCTCGGTCCAGCGGGCTTTAAGTGCATAAGTACCCACCGCTACACCTCATGAAGACTAGGGGGGGAGTTACCTAGTAAGTTTGTGGTTAGGAAGTCAGCTAGCGGGGCTGCTCATTCCTACTGTGTGCACAGGTGGGCTAAGAAATTGCATTTCCTCTGTATAAAATAGCTATTATTGGAAATATGGAGGATGTTGTGGGGGCGTTTGTGGCTGCACCTTTTGAAGGTTTCTTGGATCAGTGCACCAAGGATCAATTGGTGAACATAGCTCAGTATTATGGGTTTGAAGTTGGCGATAAGAGTGAAAGAGTCGGTGAAAGCGAATTTGAGGGCTTGTTTGTTGAAAAGTAAAGTGTTTGATACTCCTGTCCCCGGGCGCACAAAAGAAATGGCGGGTCAAAGTGCGGTTTTGAGTTTCGAGCAACAGAAGGAGTTACTCAGATTACGCTTAGAGTTGGAGACGGAAAAGGAGTTGGCCGTGGAGAAGATGCGACAGGGCATTGAGCTGGAAAGAGCGGTGTCCTTGGAGAAATTGAGGCAGGAAACTGAGCAGGCTAAGTTGGAGTTTCAGAGGGAGAAACTGGAATTAATTAGAGAGGGCAAAGTAGCGGCTGATGTCCTGTTTCCTGATTATTCAGCTAGTCAAAGCGGGGCCCCAGGGAGGTCAGTGGATGACTTAAATGATTTGAAGTTGGTTCCCAGGTTTAATGAGAAGGATCCGGATTTTTTTTTTCAATGTTTGAACGTCTCACAGGTGTAAGGGGGTGGTCTGAGGCCACTCGCGTGTTATTGTTACAGTGTGTGTTAACCGGGAGGGCTCAGGAGGCTTATTCATCTTCAAGTGGCAGTGACTATTTGCGCTATGATTTAGTTAAATCTGCCGTTCTCAGGGCTTACGAGCTGGTGCCTGAAGCTTATCGTCAGCGGTTTAGGAATTGGAAGAGAGGTGATAAATCTCACCTTGAGTTTGCTCGGGATATTTCCACCCATTTCGATCGCTGGTGTGCGGCAACTGGCGTTGATTCTCACGGGGCGTTTAGGGATCTCGTTATTTTGGAGCAATTCAAAAATTCTGTACCGGAGCACATTGCGGTGTATATCAGTGAGCACGCAGACAGGACAGCTGCTGAAGCTGCTGCGTTAGCAGATGACTATGTTTTGACACACGTTGGTGGAGGTGCTGCCATACAAGGCAGTCATGGTGGAAATTCCTTGGGTGTGGGAGCGTGGTCTGGTCGTCCAGTGAGACCTGCTGGGCAGGACAGTGGGTATGTACGTGGTGCACGTGAGCCTGACAATGTGTGTCATTACTGTCATGAGCGAGGACACTGGAGAAAAGACTGCAATGCATTTAGGGCTAAAGCTGAGCAGGAAGGGACTAGTGGTAGTCCCAGGCCAGCAATGTTCGTGGCACCTGTCGCTGAGCAGGTGACTGGGTGTTTAGACGGTGAGTTGAAACCACAGGGGTCTAGCCCAGAACTACAATCTTATTTGCCTTTCATGACTGAAGGTTTTGTTTCTCTGGTGGGAACCGATGAGAAGGTGCGGGTAAAAATATTACGAGACACGGGATCATTTGATTCGTTCATTTTGGCATCTGCCTTACCATTTTCAGAGGACACATACATGGGGTTGTTCATTCCGACACTTGGAATCGGATTAAATGTTCTTCGGGTGCCTCTCCATAGAATGATGCTGTGTTCGGATCTGTTTCAGGGTGAAGTAGCGGTTGGCGTGCGGCCCGCTCTGTCCATAAATGGGGTCACGATGATACTGGGTAACAACATTGCAGGTAGTCGTGTGTGGGCTGATGGGGCACCTCCAGCGATTAGGGCGCCAGTGCCCCTGGTTAGTATTAAGCCAGACAAGAGCGAAGCTGAGTACCCTGACGTGTTTAAGGCATGCGCTGTGACACGGGGAATGAAACGTGGGCAGGCAGAGGTCAGGAGCACAGCTGAAATCGATGAGGCCTCACCGCAGCATGGGGTGACGTGGCTCGAGATTCCCTGGTCGGTTTCTCACGCTGAGCTGGTGGAGGAACAGCGTCTCTGGAGGGTCTAAGGGAGATTGTTCTTCATGGTGGTGAGGTGAGAGGTCATGCTCAGAGGTATTCGCTTCAGGAGAGTGTCGCGTATTTTGCTGGCGAACCGGTTTACCAGGTCGGGGTGTCTTCCAGGTTCCGGAGCATGGCGGGAAAGAAAAAAAAGAAAGAAAAATGTAACTCGTTATAGTTAGTTGTGGGCGCCATGTTCTTTGTGGGGTGTTTGTGTGTAGGTACCAGGGTTCCGATGGGGACCCTGATTTTATGGGGGGGGCTGTGGCGGCCCCAGAGCCTGTGTGCAAGGTGTGTTGCAGGTCTTACGGTGGGGTGGAGCTGAAGAGGCCAATCAGCGCGATCTCGGACACCTGGCCGGCGCCGAGGTGCTATTAAGCCCAGCTGCCCGGAGTCACGGGGGCTGACTTTCTCCAAGCCGGCCGCATGAGGAGTAACACGGCGATCCTCTCCCCTCGTCCATCTATTTTGTGCTTTATATTTAACAGCCGCAATAAATGTGCCGTGGCTTTTGGAAACTCGTGTACGTTTTGTTATCTTTCCGTTGTGGCCTACGAGCCAGTCATAACATTTTACTGATATTATTTCACGTAATTTAAACAAACCTTGTGTTCTTTTTAAAACCATTGATGCTATGTTAAACTCTCCTTTATCCACTTGTATTGAAGCTTCAACTGAGGTGTGTGAAAAAGCTATTTTATAGACAAGATCTCCACTATTAGAGCCTGTATTTCACCACCCTCTTTTGACCCCTCCATTGACATCACATGCACTGCTGTCTTCCAGCAGTTTGGACCTGTGTCGTTCAGTGACATTGTTGCTAAATTAAAACCCACAGACAAGTCCCTCCTCGACTTTTTAAAGAGATATGGGACACTATTGGATCTAATGTCCATACAATTATAAATAGCAGCCTAGAGTCCGGTTCTGTGCCAGTTTATTTTAAACAAGTGGTTGTGGCACCTCTGATCAAAAAACCTAATCTGGACATTTCTGTCTTCTCTATTACAGACCCACCTCGAAGCTTCCTTTTATTTAAAAAATATTGGAGAAAACCGTACTCTTACAGCTGCAGTCTTTTATACATGCACACGATATTTTTGATATTTTTCAGTCCGGTTTTAAAGCGCTTCACAGTACTGAGTCTGCCCTTCTAAGAGTATTCAATGACCTCCTGGTCACTACAGACTCTGATGACTCTGCCATTCTTATGCTCTTAGACCTCACAGCTGCCTTCGATAGGATTGACTACTCCATCCTTATCTCTCGTCTAGAGTACTGTGTGGGTATCAGGGGCACTGCCTTTGAGTGGTTCAGGTCCTATTTGTCCCAGAGATTCTTCTCTGTTAGGCCTGGTGACTTTACATCGTCTTCTGCCCCCCTATCCTGCGGAGTTCCCCAAGGTTCTATTTTGGGGCCCATTTTATTTCCTTATACCTTTTCCCCCTTGGACTTTTTTTAAGAAAACATGGCATCTCTTACCACCTTTATGCGGACAACTCCCAAATATATCCACCCCTAAAAACAAACACCAGCTCTCTGATGCCCCTGGTTGACTGTCTTAATGACATAAAGGCCTGGATGGCGCTAACATTTTAAAATATAAATGAGAGCAAAACGGAGGTCATTGTGTTTGGACCAAATGGTGATGTCCCTTCCATAGACCTGGGTTCCCTGCAAAACCCGTATGCAAAACCCATGGTCACTAAAAAAAGATAAACTCTGTGGTTGAGTCCAGTTTTTATCACTTGAGGCTCCTGTCCAAAATTAAACCGGTTTTATCCTTTTTAGACTTTGAGCGTGTAATTCATGCCTTTTGTTTCGACTCGTTTAGATTATTGTAATGCACTTTATGCCGGCCTAAATCAGACTTCGCTGGCCCGCCTGCAGCTTGTACAAAACGTTACACCAATTCTGGCTCCCCTCCACTGGCTTCCTGTCCATTTTAGAGTTCATTTTAAGATTCTATTGTTTGTTTTTAAATCGCTCAATGGTGTGGCTCCTCAGTACATCTCCGGCCTCCTACAGGTGTACACCCCCTCTGGGGCTTTGAGGTTGGCAGATCAGCTGCGGCTGGTAGTCCCTAAAGCCAAGAAAAAGACCGGTAGCGGTAGCCCCCAGGCTCTGGAACGACCTGCCCCCCCATGTCAAATTGTCGCCCACTCTTCAAACTTTTAAGTCCGGCCAAAAGACCCACAGCTTTTCCCTCGCTTTCGAGTCAGTCTGAGCTATGCTCTACCGATTTGTATGCTTTTATTGTCTGTCCATAGCCTTTACATGCCTTGTATTTATTCTTATGTGTGCCTTTGATCTATTCTTGTAATATTATATTTTGTTGTAATGATATCTTCGTTGTGAAGCACTTTGGCAAACCCTCTGTTTTTAGAAATAAAGTGGATTGGATTGAAGGCAGTGCTACAGTCGTGTGGCTCATCGCTACAGTATTGTTATTTATTCATCTCCCGTTGTGGCTATGATTTGGATTGTGATCTTTTGTATTTGCTTTTTGTTGCAAACTTATTTTTTATGCATTTCATCTGATAATTCTAAAATAACAGAATGTATTGTGGTTCTGTTGTTGTGTAATGCTGCTAGTTCAGCTGTGTAGCTTATTAGCCTGCGAGCATTGAATGTCGTTCCTGTTGGAGAATTATTTTCATAGCACCTGAGTTAAAAATATCTAGTGCCTCAAAGCTCCCTAAAATGCATTTTCTGGCACTGCCGCAGATTTCATGAGGTCGTTAAAAGTAATTAGATTTATTTACCACAACATGCACGTACAGTAGGGAGCCCAAATATTACAGACTGCTTAGTGTAATCTATCCATTTCATCCGGCTCTGAGTAAGGCACATTAAGGGCTGCTTCAACAGTTTCTGTTAAATGAAACGAGTCATTTAGCAGCTTGTTTTAATGCTAACCACGGGATGTTATGTCATGTGTTGGTGTTTGTAGCTGGAGGAAGGACACACAGGGCGTCTGGAGCGCACCGAGGACCTGTGGCTGCGAGTGAGGAAGGACCACGCCCCCCGGCTGGCCCGCCTGTCTCTGGAGAGCCGCTCCCTCAGGGATGTGCTGCTGCACGGTGAGTCACCACCGAGCCCTCCCTCTGTTCATTCATACAGTGAAACTCACAGAGCTGACGTACCTCCCTGAACAACTTTTCAATACTGTAAAGTCATTTGGGTCTACCACCTTTTCGTCCCGTAACCCACAGGAGCTTTTAAGAAATGTAAAAAGGCCGTCTTACTGCGTCCAACCTCGGCAGCGATGGAGCGTTGCGAGAGGCCTTGCTTGTGCAGCTCCTCCTTCACAAGACAGAAAGTATTTTGTCACCAGGAGGTCATGACAGTGTGAATACCTGAATGAAAATGACATAAAAGCCAGGTTTTTGCACTGATTTTGAATTTTTAAGCTAATGGTATTAAACCTTTGATCGGCTGATGAACAGCCTGTTTGAGTTTAAATGCAGTTTTCAATAAATTGCCTACTCTCTTTATGTGATCTGTTGCCCCTGTTTTTTTGTTTTTTAAGAATTTTGAAGCTCTACTAACAACCTGGATAAGATCCACCAGTGAGAAATACAAATTCTTGTAATTTTTCCCCCAGTTTTAAGATTTTGTTAGGGAGTGCATTATATTATACAAATTGTTCATTTAAAAATGTTTTAGAACATTACAACAAAGATTTCTCTTAGTTTACTTTAAAGTATTAAACTCATATTTACTGAGACATTTTTATTCAGATGAAAATAAAACAGTCTTCTAGTGTCTAAAGTTTGCACATCATTCTGCACAGTGAAGCTCAAACATCCAAATTAAGTAACCATAAGCAAACAGATTTCTGACTGAACTCAGTGTGAGAACAACACATCTAGAGACAATACGTCTCTAGATACAATACTTAATTACATTAAGGTTAATACATTCAATCATCATCTCACCCAGCTAATAAAGAATCCAAACTTGTTTTCTGACAGGCAAGCCTAAGCTGGGCCGAGAGTTGGGCCGCGGTCAGTATGGCGTGGTGTACCTGTGTGACAGCTGGGGCGGACACTACCCGTGTGCCCTGAAGTCTGTGGTCCCGCCTGATGATAAACACTGGAACGACCTGGCTCTGGAGTTTCACTACACGAGGTGAGTTGGTTAGAAACGTTATTCTTCACAGTGTGGAAAGATGTCTTTGGCTACAAATGTTACAAAGGTGTGTGCAAATTCTGCATACTGAATACATGCATCATTAAGTGAGTGTAAAACATCACACACACGGACAGACGGACACAGCTGCTTTGTTGTTATATCAGCAGCAAACCTGTTTCACGTAGAGATATTTCAGAGGTTTTCTTCACATCAAACCTTAATTACAAAAACGGAATAGTCATCACAGCTGTCAGTGCATTATACTGACCGGCAGGAGGTGAGGATTGAACATTTTAAATGACTCTGTGTCTGAGCAGCTCCATTTATTAAAAGTTTGGACATTGAACATGACAGTTGCACTGCTTGCTGTGAAGGCCAAACTCCTCCCAGTGCATTTAAAAAAAACTGTTTTCAGTGTGGAAGCCTTGAGGCTCTGCTGTGCTCACATCAGTTGTTGAACGTGTCTAATTAATATTCGTCTGCTCCAACTGCCATAAAACTGAGGAATGCATGACGAGTGAAAAAAAGCTGCCTTAATGTGGACAAACAAGACTTGCATGAGTTTCCTGTGACTTCAAGATAACAAAGTGATTCTTTAAGGATCATATGGCTGAAATATTGTCTTTCTTTCCTTTGGATGTGTGTTTCTTCAGGTCCCTGCCGAAGCACGAGCGGCTGGTGGACCTGCACGGCTCGGTGATCGATCACACCTACGGGGGGGGGTCCAGCATCGCCGTGCTGCTCATCATGGAGCGGCTGCACAGAGACCTCTACACAGGCCTCAAGGTGACTTAGAGGAATATTATTGGATTGGACATTTTAAAGCTGATTCTTACCAGTTTGATGTTGAAGTTTGAAGTATCCATGTTGGTTTTTTATATTTTTGTCCAAAAAATACAATAAATCAAATTACAATAATGCCTTTGTCCACACTACACAATAAATATTTATGCATACATAGACTGATCATAAGCATCTTTGAACATTAGGAAAAGCGCTATAGAAATCCCATTTATTATTATTATTATTATTATTAATAATCAAAACTCAATTTTGATGCCAATGGTTAATGTTGTGGTACATTTAGATTTTCTTGTATAATTGAGGGTGCTGATAAATCAAAAAGATAATGCGTTCTCCCATATTGATGCTTAAATGGAGATCTGTGCAAATATTTTCCTCCGGCACGAAAGAGCATGGGAATATTTTGGATGTCAATTTATTCAATTTTTATTTCATGTTCAACAAACATGAGAAAAATAATTTATAATAACAAAAAGAAGCAAAATAACCAAAATCTTTCAAGGTATAAATATAGAAAAATAAATACTCAAATAGTTTCCTTCATGTTCAAAAGGAGCAAGAAAAATTAATTTGTTCATGAAATAAAAGTTCAGTTCATCAGCATCCGTGATGTAAATCCGTTCTGGGTGTAAAACGGCTTTAAGTCTAAGTCTTCTCCTTTCTGTGCCCATGTCTCCTAGGCTGGTCTATCACTGAAGGAGAGGCTTCTCATCGCTCTGGACGTGGTGGAGGGGATCCGCTTCCTGCATGGTCAGGGCCTCTTGCACAGAGACATAAAGCTAAAGAACGTTCTGGTAAGTTCAGAGCAGCTAAAAACTCAGCAAACCTTTTTTAGTCTGTGACTTCTGAGGGTTTTTGTGTGTTTCTAGTATAAGCTTTATTATAACACCTCGGTGGCTTCATGGACGAACAATACACAGACATAACAAGCCCTCTTTTTTGATGTCATTTCAATTCCAGTTGGACAAACAAAATCGTGCAAAGATAACGGACCTGGGCTTCTGTAAACCAGAGGCCATGATGTCCGGCAGCATCGTAGGAACGCCCATCCACATGGCCCCGGAGCTTTTTACAGGTACGATTACGGAGCAGTCACATGACCTATACCAGTGTCTCCAGGAAGTGTCTGACTGAGATTTGTTATCTTATTTCAAAATGGTACCAAATTGTGCAGGAAAGTTATTTATTAGTCTTTTTAAGGTTCCTCTGCTTGTGATTCTTCCCCTGACAGGAAAGTACGATAACTCTGTTGATGTTTACGCCTTCGGGATCCTCTTCTGGTACCTCTGCACTGGTTCAGTCAAACTCCCAGAATCCTTTGAGAAATGCTCCAGCAAGGACCAGCTCTGGAATAACGTTAAAAAAGGTAAACGTTGCTTTCACACCGGCAGTTTGGTGTGTTGTTCCCTGATCAATAAAAGTAAAATGGTTTGATTTGTGTTCGCTCTGACTTTTAACAATCCTACCAAGAACATGGTGTTACACAAACAGGAACACACTGATTGGATAGTTTTGGTGTTGTTATCTGGCGATGTGTTAATAATACGGATCCATGCGGAGCAAACATCTTCCGGTGACACTTTGATGTTTGTAATGCATGTGGTGTCACAGTTTCACGAGGAAACAGCTGATTTTGAGCATTAGTCGACCCATGATGTCATGAATAGTGACAAAGTGGCAGAAACAAAACGTAAAGAGGCTTCTCATGCAATAATAAAACAAGATGACTTTAAAATCACTTTGTGGCTTATTGTTTAAGGAAGCAGTGCCCATCGCAATGCCAGTCAAAACAAACCGAGGAGATGTGCAATATTGTAGATTTTTAACATGAGCTGTTTTATTTTAGCTAATATAAATGGTTAAATATTTAATATATGTTGGCATCTACAGTCGTGGCAAGAGACTCTCTTGACCACTTTTTAACTGGATTTTTGTTTCATTTCTTCATGAAGTTACTTTTACAATTGAGTTTATAAAGGCTTGAAAGATGGAAATATATTCTGTGCTTGAATTGAGCTTTTAAAGAGCTGTAGGAGCGGCTGCATTGTTCCTGTTTTCACTCTGTCCCGCCCCCCCAGGAGCCAGACCCGAGCGGCTGCCCACCTTCGACGAGGAGTGCTGGCTGCTGATGGAGGCCTGTTGGAACGGGGACCCCCTGCAGAGGCCCCTGCTCGGTATTGTGGAGCCCAGCCTGCAAAGCATCATGTTCCGGCTCTGCAACTGCGGCTCTGAACAGAAACGAAGCAGCCGAAAGGACTCAAACTGAAAACACTCTGGACAAACTAACACGTGTGTGACAGGGACGCGGATCAGGAGTGTTTTCTTGTATTTATAAAGAACGGAGATGAACAGGTGACCAATGAATAATGTTTGAGCTGTCCTCCTTTGTCGGATTTACACTATTTATGAGGATTTGATACAGACAAGACGTTTGAAAATATGTGTGTTTTATTGTTTGTGCTTTGTGTATTTGTATACAAACTCTACTTCATGCTTTTGTCGTAGCCGCCATGCTAATTGGTTATATAATTGTTCCTAGATGCAAATTGTTTTTAAAGTAGTCCATTCCCAGTGTTATAACAAAATATAAATATATAAAAGATTAATTTTAGATTGTATTTAAACTGAACATTTCTGCATCTATACAAAAAAACTTTTTTAATAAAATGATCTGTTACAACATGATTGTGTCACTCCGCTGTCTTCAGTCAATAATATCATGATCTTTTCTGAGGAAAGAAAGTAACAGTATTCCTTTAAATCAGGGGTGGGGAACCTCCGGCCTCCGGGCCGTATACGGCCCGCGAGACAATTTGTTACGGCCCTCGAGGTAATTTATAAACACACGCAAAAAATAAAAAAATGAAAGAAATCTAGACCGCAAACAAATTTAACAAGCGAGTGCCTGTTTTTCCTGGCCACGGTCAGGGTCCTTGAACACAACACGAGCCTAACGTGTCATCACGTGGTATATGTCTCGACTGACAGGGGTGCAGTTCTGACTGAGAGCACCAGGAACGCCACTCCAGCACTTCAGAAATTGCAGTACCATACCAAGCGGCAAACTCTGGGGAAGAGCCGGGAAGCCAATACGGAAGTGCCACACACTGCAGTTCATATATTGGCCGATAGGCGATGGCTGCAGAAAGGAGCAATTTCCATAGACCCCCATGTTAAAATGCCCAATTTTACAGCAGAAAAAAACATGTTTCTACCCCTGGCTCCATACATTTTATTATCGATATAGTTAGATTCCACCTTCATGATTATGGATCTGTGAGTGAATTGTTTTCTAACGCGACCCTTTTATTTATATTAGGTCTTAAAGTTTGTGCATCAATTAGGGCGTGGTCACATTGAGTGACGGCTCTGTCAAGTGCCTGCCGCTGTTAGCTTCTTGTCTCTCTGCTAGCAGCTCCGTGAAGCTAGCTACAGGGACTCTGCCTGCTCAGCTCATCCAGGAAACACAACTTGTAGCCGGCCGTGGTTCTTTGTTCTTCATGCTTATATATCGGACTATTGTGACTCGCTCTGCGGTTAAAACAGACGGTGCATGAATGCGGTAAATAAAATTCGAGTCCTTTATTTATGTGTTAATGATTTTAATCAGCTACGTAATGAATGGTAAGGCTTTGGTTAGCATGTAAGCTAGTGGTAGCTACATCGGTGCTAACGATTGTAATCGTAGCCTCCAAGTTAAAATCATAGACTGTATATATAAAGGTTAAAACGAAATAGACAAGTGTTAAGTGGGATAATACTGTTGAACAAACGGCTTCTGTTTGAGGTTGATAAAATAAGGTTACATCCTTGTAATTTAGAGATATTTTATTATGTAGGTAGAACTGTATGCATCTAAGGTTAATTTAAATTGGCTATGCTCAAGTATGTAGACAAGCTAATGTCGTGTATGTGAAATCAACCTCACAATAAGATGTGTGTATATTACAATTATTAATGTCATATTTCAAGATGATTACTTAGATATTACAATATGGTTGATTGAGCTGGAGTTCATTATCGAGCTTACACGTTAACGTCATAGTCATCTGAAGAACGAACCCAAACCTTATTGTTTTTATTAATTGCATTACCAAATGGGTATCAAATAAACAGTAAGCATTGGTAACACAACTTCCAAAGTTACAGTAAAATAAAAAGGACCCTGACTCGGACAATACACTATCCAACATGTTCAACAGAAGAGAATCAGTCATATTGTTTGTACACATGGTACTTTACATACATATATATATCTGTTTGTTTAAGGTGTCCAGGTGATGCAGACAGGCTGGACCAGAGAGTGAGAGACAGAACTGGACTCCTCACAGCAGTGAACTTCAGCTCAGGTACAAAGACTCTTTTGTCATACTGTACAAAGAATCAAGAAAGATATTGGTTTAAATGAATGAAGTATTGACTTGAATACACTGATATACATTCCAATACACAATACTAAATACCAGATCACCTACACATCAGTTAAGTTGAGGGTTTATTCCATGCAAAAAGTTACATTTTAGATATTTAGCAATATGACTTTGTCAGCTTTCTAATTTAATGTATTGAAGGCAAAGATATTTAACACAGTGAGAACTGCTACTATTTATCTCTCAATATTGTCTGTAAAAACGTGGTAAAAGTTATTCTTTCAGTGAGACAACAGAGCAAGCTTCTACAGTTGCACTACGTTTTGTAACAGTTAAATATTATTTTGATAATAACATATTTCAATGTTGATGAATTTCATACTGTTCATTCATAATCTGATTGCTCACTGTTAAAAAAACCATTACAATTACAAAATAATTATATCTACAGCCCCTAAACACACAAACACAACGCTTTCATAAATAACACACTTGTTCTGCAATAATATGTGTTATGTTTCCTGTCATTTTTGTTAGGAAAGGACATGCCTGAAAGACACGACATGTTCTCCTTCTCTGAGGGTCAAGAGGAACATTAAAAGCTGATGTTATGAGACACTCCATCAGCTGATTATTTCTATTTGCCTCACTTTATGAGCTTTACATTGCTTGTGCCTTGTACCGCAGAGTTTGCAACATCACAAATAAATGGGGCCAATCTTCAGTCAGATGTGAATGTGTAATCTAACATTTTCAGTAAGAATAATGGACGAAAGGAGTGCAAATACAAATACAATTTATTGAAAAGTTAATCAAATGTTGTAAATAAAAAGCACATATGGACAGAAGGTGTAAACCTATTACATTTATAAGTAAACACATTTAGTCAAATAACGTGACAGACTAGGCCTGTGCAGTTGGTATGAGCTGTGCCCAGCATGGGCTCCTCTATCAGGCCTGGTCCTCCTCGCTGAGGAAAGACCCTCAGTCCTCTCCACACCAACAGACTGGACGTCCATCACACGGAGGTTTCTCCCTGAAGTCTCTGCAGCTCTCTGGACACCATGCTGTCTCAATCCGTCCACACTGAATATGAGAGGGGGAAAATGAAAATAATAAATGCTTTAGACAATAAGAAACATAAAGTTGACTGTTGAGTTGCTCAGTTTTTTTAGATTGTCAATACTATTACTGTATAACTAATATATCAGGTTAAGGGGCACCTTCAAGTAAAGATTGGTCTTTAAATACATGTTGTCTTTTGAATTGTTTGTCTAAAGTCATGGATCTAGAACTGGTACTTAGTTTTAATGATACAGTCTGGTTATTATGCTGTTTGGAGGAGGCCTCACAGGTAAGAGCACTAACTAGCTACCATCACATGTACCTTAGCTTGACTTAAACGTATAATTAAGTGATATCAAAATACAAATAACTAATGTCATGCAAACATATTAATATTTGCTTGATTCCAGTGTTGAATTTAGCACAATTGCATACAAACATTAAGGGGTTTTAAGATTCTGAAGTATTATGCTAAAAACTCAATAACTTAGATTATTATTTATAGTTTTGCTGAATAGTTTTATGTCCGCTTACCTTAGAAACGTAAAATGCGACGGCAGTGTGCAGATGGGGAGCATGTTAGCTTAGCTTGGTAGCTTCAGCTAGCTCTGGAACTTCCAGATTATTTGGAGCAGGCTGGAACAGGCGGAAGTTGAACTCTGACGTCACTGTCGAGCCGTTAGTGGCCGACTCCGCCTACTAAGGGCTTCACGGCAACTGCAGATTCCTATGGGTGACGTCACGGACCCTACGTCCATTTATATATACAGTCTATGGTCCATACACATGCCGCAGTTTCTGCGTGTCTGTGTCTTTAGTTGAAAGCCCAGTGGCGATCTGTTCATCTGTCATACTGATCAGACAGTCAATAACTGTGTTGTTATCATTAGCATCTGGTTAGCTAGCTATGCTAACGAATATAAGAAGAATATTAAAAAAGAGAATATAGTAACCGGGTATAAAATACTATATGACAGTTATTAATAAAGAAGAATACAGTTTGAAAGGGGAGTGATTTGTCAAATATCCATACATTAAAAGAAAATCTGCTTACAGTTGTGTTTGGGTGTTGAGAGATGTGTCCATAGATCTCCAGATTGATGCTTTTAACTTCAACATTTAAAAAAAAATCTTCCCAGGGGAGCATGCCCCCTAGAGGAGGTTAGCCCCCCCCCCCACTTAAATCATGTTCACATGGATAGGAAACTAAATACATTTGCACACATCTTGTGTCCATATCTTTCTGTTTTGGTGGTCACGCCACACCCTGCACGTGCATGCATACGCGACTAACGCGAGTCATGGTGAGATATCTGGATTAAGAGGTTGCTTTTTCTTTGCACAGAATGAAATGAATGGGCTGTGATTTTAGTTTTTTTAAGCAGAGGTCAATAATTTATACCTCTGAGCAGTGTTGTAGTGGGGATTTTTTTACTGGGGGGACGCTATTTTAAATTAGGTCATCCCAAACAATGCCAAACAAGTGCGCACGCGCGCAGTGCACTCACAAAACGGGCAGACAGGTCCACAGAAACTACCGGTATGCTTAGTCCTACTTTACTGTACTGCAAAAAGCAGACGGCGCTGTGCTCAACAGACACACACAGACTCAAAACCATGGACACACTGGCACATACGTTACATAAACAATGTATAGGCCTAAATTGCATAAACTACAGTATTGCAACTAAGCAGACAGCGCTGCTTCTCTCTATCTCCACTTTCAAAATCTATTTAAAACTCATAACAAACAAACAAAATACCCAAAGTTGTCCTGAAATTAACTTGTTAAATAAACAAAACGAAAAATATATATAGCCTGCAAACATTGAATCTGGACTGGAAATTATTCTGATTAGGCCTAGCCTACATTGCAAATAAGCAGACAGCGCTGCTTTTTTTCACACACACACACACACACACACACACACACACACACACACACACACACACACACACACACACCACACACACACACACACACACACACACACACACACACACACACACACACACACACCCCTTGCGTTTTGAAGACTGATACATCAGATATGGATGAACAAACTTTGCAGCCCAGTGTCCCAGCTTTGCAGTGTATCCACGGGTATGTCTCTTGTTTCCTCCGCCACATCTCCTCCGTCCATACCTCTGGGAAAGGTGAGCTTGAGCTAGCCAGGGGAACGTTGCTAGCGCAGCTAACGTGCACGTTAGCTAGCATTATCCACGTCTTTAGGCGGCTCTTCTGATGATGTACTGTAGTACTAGTAGCAGCTTCACTTGTAGCTTCGGTGCTGCTAGACTCTTTCTTCTTGTGAATTATATTCTTTTTAGAAAAGAAGTCAAGTAAAAAATGTTTGCCTGCCATTATAGAGCTTTTTCGTTGCGTTCTTGAGGGAAAGATCTGCTGCAAAATCGGCGGGCGGTAAACTGACACACCTCCAGCTCGCCGCGGGGTCACGAGCCTGATGACTAATCGTAATTCTTTAAGGAAATCGTTTTTATTTTTTATTATAATTACTGTGAAATGTATTATGTTTTTGTCATTATTACAACAAATACACACTTGCAACTGATAAGACTGGCAATGATTTTATATTTATTAGACTATTACAACAAATATCATGCTCCAAATAAGTGGGGGTACGGCGTACCCCCGCGTCCAACGCCCACTACATCACTGCCTCTGAGGATATTGTAAAAATTGAAATGGCCCTTGAGAGGAAAAAGGTTCCCCACCCCTGCTTTAAATCAATGGCTTCTCACCTTTTTGGCCCTGTGACTCCTTACTGTAAAGAAATGTGTCCTCCCTGAGTGTTAGCAACCAGAGTACACATGCTATCAAACAATGACTCATTTGTTTGGCCTGACACATTTTTAGATGCCCAAAGATATTGGATTTTCCAGTTGTTTACGAGGGAAAATAAGGGACAATAAACATAGTTTTGTCAGAATTATCTTTTTTCTTTTGAAAGATACTTACTTACTTACTTACTCTGTCTTCAAACAATACGCCTGTACTGCGGGGTACTTCAGTGTGATGGCAACATACAGAGTAAGTGCAACTGTTTTACTGCTGAAGCTGGGAATCATTGGACATTTTACCAATGTTTTTTATTATAAATAATTCTTAATGGTTAATTACGTTAAATGTACCCTGTGTTAAGGACTAGTTGATGAATCAAACAGAAGTTTATAAATTAGTATTGCTTAATTCATTTAATTTAAGTAATCTCATACACACTCCGCTTAAGCTTTTTTATTGAATTGTTGAACTCTTGATTTAGGAGTAAGGAGGAATGAGTTGTAAGAAGGCTCCTCATCACACTTTATGATGAAATATGAACAGTATGAGCAGCTTTAGCACCACCTGGTGAGTTTATGCCTCATCTCTCTTTGGTTATAAATGTTTCTAAATAGGGTAAGCAGAACGTTTTAGGGGACAAGTAACAAAACGTATTTATATGGACCAATAATCAATACAAATGCTAGACTTTAAAAATAATGACACTATACAGATTTAAGAATAGTTCATTCAGATATTCTGCTTAAATCAAAGATTCACATTGCTGGTATTTCTTCTTGTTCATTAGCTTCTGACTTTAAGAATTTCAATGGTTAAAATCATACTTTAGACTTTAGAGTTATTCCAGCTGTGCTTCAGATACGAGTCCAGTCTTCAGCCGTTGATTCAGGATTTGTAAAGATAAGCTTGTTACCTTCACTAGAGGCAGGCCAACTGTTTCCAGACGTTATGCTACACTGCGCTATGAGACAGCTGGCTTCATGTTTGACGCTACCAGGAAATGAGAGTGGTATTAATATTTAGCCAAGTTATAAGTATATTTCCTAAAATGTTAAATGTTTGCCAAAACCATCCTCTGTGAAATACCACAAAGGCTGTGTTCACCATCCAGGTTTGTAAACTGGCCCCTTTTTATCTGATTATTCCATCTGCACGGTAGGATGTGCCTTGCTTTCAACCGTTAAGCAAAAAACATCAGACAGGAAAACGTTATATAATAAGAATTGGAGATAAGAAGGAAATTGTAAAAAACAGTTTAATCAGTAAAAACGGGAGGTGGCTGAGTAAAAGAGACACTTCTCTGTTGGGATACCAGAGTTGATATGATTGACCTGGTGGTGTTGTTTATGGCATGATATCTATACATTAAATTCATATATTTGGAGAAATGGCATCCACATTTATCACATCAATTTGACTGAAAGTCGTAACTAAGATAAAAAGATATTTCCTTCAGACTTTTAAGATACATTTCTAAAAACTGCTTTTGAGTTTATGAAGGAAGTTTTACATATTTACTTTACATTTAAACATATGTCCCCAATTCATTTACAGTCCACTCTGTACAGTAAAAATGGATTACAGCTCAAATAGTATTACAGCACAATTTCGCATTATTTTACAAATGACAAAAGCTTTGTAGCTAATCTATAAAATACAGCTGTTTAGTCACTGAAGTCGAATGAATGCGGTCATCCTTCCAGAAAAAAGAATGAAAAAACAAGAGCGCTTTTATTGTCCATAGAAAATGTGCTCTTAGTGATTTACAAAAAAAAAAGACGTATCAAAAGTCCTTTCCAGCTCTGCACATGCAGGTCTGTCCCCTCAGTCTGTGGGGACATCTGTCAGTGATGAGAAATAGCTTATACGGCATCCACTCGCAGGCAGTGAATCGTTCCTCCTTCTTTTCAAGTTCATAAATCCACAAAGAGCCTGCACTGTTCTGTGCCTCTTGGACATTTGAGGCGTGTAACTCAATAACCTGAGTCTGAACTCCCCCAACAAACTCAGACTGGCACAAACAACAACGGTAAACAACAGAATGCAAACCAGGAAGACGTCACAACGTAATTCATGAATGAAAAAGGAATTTCCCTGAATGTTTGCATGTCTACCACAAAATCCCCCCCCCCAAAAAAACCTTGACCTCTTTAATGTTCCACAGTCTTCAAAACTAAATATATATCCTGGAACAAAAAAAATAAAAGAATCGCCGACAAATCTGGGCAGTAAATAAAAAAAAAAGTGCATTGCTTCAAGTATGTAAACAAAATTATTTCTTTAAAGGGAGAGTGAGACTCGTTCTGTCAGTGTGCGTGAGCCTGGGCCAGTGCAGTGACTCCTGAGGTTTGGCACACATGTATAAACACACACACATTCACACAGTACAACACACACAAACACACTCACACTCCTTCAGAGGATCATGACGACGAGGGGGAATTCCTTCTTTTTCTACTTTTTTTTTAAGGAGAAGTCCGGTGCTGCCTGTTTGCAGTCAGTGTTCAGGAAGGAGGCTCTATGACCTGCAAAAAGACACCCCTCCGTCAGCACAGTCACATGGGGGTGTTGCAGTGGCTGCTGGGAAAACATGGATGAGCATGGATGAGGAGGAGGTGGATGGATTCAGGATGGATGAAGAGGAACGTGTTGAAGACAAATGCAGCGCCACACGAGAAAGAAAAAAGAAAAGAATAAACAGTGAGGCAATGACACACACACACACACACACACACACACACACACACACACACACACACACACACACACACACACACACACACACACACACACACACACACACACACACACACACACACACACACACACACACACACACACACACACACACACACACACACACACACACACACACACACCTAGTGTTAATTTCGTCAGCTATTTTTTTATTTAGTTTTAGTCTTAGTCCTGTGTTAAATTGCCTTTTTAGTTTTAGTCATATTTAGTCACCTTCATCCTGTTTTTATTTAGTCAAGTTTTAGTCGACTAAAAGTCTGAGCATTTTAGTCTTATTTTAGTCGACTAAAACAGTAAACATTTTAGTCAAGATTTAGTCGACTAAAAGTCTGAGCATTTTAGTCTTATTTTAGTCAAAGAAAACTAATTATTTTAGTCTACTTTTTGTCAATGAAAACTGTTGAGTCTTTTTTAGTCATCAGATTATATAGAACATTTCAGTCAAACTAGTCTAGCCAAAACCAATAATTTGTCATTTTAGTATATAAATAAATAAGATTATCTTGTCCTTATTTGATGAAAAACACAGGTTGAATGATTTAAGAATGCAGCTTTGCAGAGAGTATCTGGTCAGGTTTGTGGTGTTTGTACCTCTGTGTTATGGCCACATTGCTTCCCTTCTGATAAAACAATGCATTCGCTTTTTTTCTCCGCCTCATTGTAGCGAAAATGGGCCCAAATATCACATCGTTTCTTTCTCCCAAGCAGTGGTGGCTTTAGACTTTTTCGTTGTCAGTCATTTTGACGGACAGGATTGTAACATTTCCGTCATAATCCATTATTATCCGTCGAGTGCACAATTTATCAATCACTCGCGCTGACGGGGGGGTATTCGGTTAACGCGACCACTGCTCCTAAGCCCTGTTGTTGCCATTTTATTTTCTGTTAAATAAGATTAGTTAGACCAGTGCTTCTCAAAGTGTGGTCCGCGGACCACTGGTGGTCCGTGAGCGCCCCCTAGTGGTCCGTGGGTATATTGGTAACATTTCACATTTGAAATTAATGAATTAATTAAAGTTTTCCGCACTCTCGCGGGAATATCTCAACAATGGAGCGAGCTTAAGTTTCACTTTCGATTGCATGATATAGCCCAGATAAACACCTTCATCACACATGTGGCCACTTGTTTGTACCATTTTCAGGCGATTTGCAAAAAAACGATGTGTTTTGGGATATTTGTGGAGTTAGGTGGTCCGCGAGTGTTTTTTTATTGTTTAAGTGGTCCTTGGTATGAAAAAGTTTGAGAAACACTGAGTTAGACCATGAGTTAGACCCGAGTCTTCCTGACAGTTCATATTGTGCCGCTGCCCGGTGTAATTCAAATGTACCGCCGCGCGCAGCACAGACACAGCTGCTGCTCTGCCGCAGCACCGGAAATGGAACTGCTGGGAGAAAAACTGACTATCAGAGATGTAACGTTATCTTTGATAATATTTCGTCTCCTCATTTTTCGTCAACGAAAGTAAAGAGAGATTTTGTCATAGTTTTTATTTAGTAAACTACATTTTCGTCTCGTCACTTTTCGTCAACAATATTGCACGATGATTTCGTTACAGTTATTGTTTACTGCCGTCGGTGCCGTCTCGTCATCGTCTCGTTTTCGTCATGGAAAAAAAGGTCGTTGACGAACATATTTCGTCATAGTTTTAGTCAACGAAATTAACACACACACACACACACACACACACACACACACACACACACACACACACACACACACACACACACACACACACACACACACACACACACACACACACACACACACACACACACACACACGGTGAAAGATGTTTAAATAATGTAACAATCTGACAGTGATCCTGATTGTTTTAAATGAGGATCAGAGCTTCATGGGATAAAATTAAAGTATAAAAATCTATGATTTTTGAAAAAGAGAGAAGGGCAAAAAAGGTTGATTAGTAAACTATAATTTAGATTTTTATCTTAGAAAAGACCTGCTGTTGTTTAAGAATTTAGCATTTCGAAGATTAATGCCTTTCAGAGACACACGTGCATGTTCACATCTTAAAAAGAACCCCTGATTTAACTTAACCTTGTACAAACATCTGCATCTGCTTATTACTTCCTAAAAATGTAGTAATGAAGGAAATACTCAGATATTTTACTTAAATAAGTAGTAATACAGTTATATGGAAATACAAGGTACATTATTATTGTTTTATATCTTCATTAGTAATAATGGATTGATTAATTATAATATAATATAATTAGTTTGATATATATTGTATCTGAATCTTCAAATTAACTAAATGTAGGGTCTCAAAATTGTACTTTAGTAAAGTATTGAATAGGCTAAATATTATTAATGACTGTCCACCAGTATTTTACATTAGATTTGCATCAATAATTCACCAGATGGGTGTAGTAGTTAATCATACACGCTCTGTTCTTAAAGTCACTGTTAGTGGCCTTATCACCCAGAAGTACATTTACAGTAGGTTCAGTGTTCTGGTTTCAGTTGAATCACAGCGTCTTTAAAACTTTAGGATTCCTCCACACTGAAGTGCAAAGTGTGGGTAACAGCACTATGGATGCTGTCTTCATTTGGTTTAACACTTAAGATAATTAGGTGAATGAGACAGATTACAAGTAATGAAAACCACAATCACTGAGGAAGACGGCACTGGCAGTTTGACGCAGACAGTTGAACAAAATGATGGACAACACTCACAGGTATAAAACAACACTTTACTGCTTATATGTGATGTTGCTTTTTGAGTTATTACTCACTCTGATCCTGACGAGTCCCCGTCCACCGTCCCCGCCTTGATGCTCATGGCGACACCGTTCATCTGATCATGCCGGCCGGGGTTAGCCGGGCGGCGCCGCCCTTCACTGGAGGACGACCCCTGTGGGGACGCCGAGCCGGGGGGGGCGTCTTCACAGAGCTCGTTGTGGATGCGGTTCAGACCATTCCTCTCAACTATAGGAGAGAGCTGCTTCTTCTTTAGGATTCCTGTGGAGGATAACAACAATCAACAAGTTATTCATTATCATTCTTAGAATAATAATTTGCCTGTAATATAATATAGCAGGATAAAAAAATGTCCTAGCGGTTTCCCTTGTGTCATCACCTCAACATAATACTTGATTACTTTTGACTTGATTTATTTCTCAAAATAGAAAATAGACCACGTATTAAATGGTATTTTCTCAACAAGAAAATTGTAAGTGTTGTCGAAACTCAACAACAACATGCAAAGGTATGCACTGAGCTAAAACTCACCTCTGTGGGGGTGGGTGTAGATGTGTGGCAGGCTGGGCAGCAGCGTCGTCATGGCGTCCTGGCCGCGGTCGTCTGATAACCCCCGGGTGTCACGGCCAAGACTCAGCTCCTGATTGGTCGGAGTGTCGGCCTTCAGTCTGTCCGTTCCTGTGAGCTCTCCCTCATCATCAGGCCAGTACATCTTACTCACACTGTTTTCTGCAGAGACAAAGAATACATGACATGTGGGAAAAAACACATGTCACAGTAACTATGACAATTAAATCCTTATAGTTAAACAGGAAGAGATGGGTTGCCTCTCCACAAATACATTATATGTAGCAATAAAATCTATCATTACTGCTGGTTATTGAATGTGCGGTCTTCAAAAGTTGAAGTTACATTAGTTTAAATTAGTCCGATTTAGTGCCTCTCATGCATTAGCAATTCATTCAAATCCCTGTTGTTCTGAAGGTATTTATATATTTAAATCCTGAAACGATTTTAAGAATAATACTCCATTGTTTCCTGATTTCATTTTATTTCCTGAATTTCTGATTTTAAAACAAAACATATTTCTACCGATAACAAGATGTGATGGTATTCCCTTATCGAGGCAGCCAGAAATTAAACATGCCACAACTAATTTGGAGAAACAAAAGCAACATTTTACAATATTTTTTGGTGGAAATACATATATATATTTTTAATAATTCTAAATAACAAACAATAACATATAAAGGTTTAATAAACTGAGGAAGGCTCTCCGTCAGTCCAGCTATAATTTGTATTTCTTTGGAATATTAGTTGGATAGGAAAAGTGATCTAGATGATTTGAAGAGGCAAAGAGTGGGGATCAGTACCGTTTGGCTGTGGTCTCTTGGCCCCATTAGACGCCATGTTTTCCCAGCATTCATTTGGAGAGAGTGGTCCCTCGTCGTCCTCACTGTCGGAGGAGTGTGTGGAGGCATAGGAGCCGCTCTGGTCGTCCTCTAGAGACAAGTCACTGTCCGAGTCACTGTCGTGATCTGAAACAGATGAGAGGAGAGGGTGACATGGCCGTACCGATCACTGCAGTAAACTGAGCGCTGAGTGAGAGTCATGAGAGTATTACTGTCCGGGTGCTCCTTATTTTCATGGAAGAGTGACGTGTGGTCGTTCAGAGCGATGTGCGCCTGGCTGGTACTCAACCCATCGTCCCTGAAAAGACACAAGAAGTCAGTGTACAGCTGCGCCTGTCACTCTGTCATGCAGCATATTATTCTCATCTCACTATTTTTATTTTGTTTTCCTACCTGAGGACAAAGGGCACGTAGCTCTGCTGGCTCTTTCCGCTCTGCATGGTTCCATTCAGAGACACGCTGGAGTCTCCAAAGGGAAGGTGGTACAACCGGCCGTCCATGTAGTTAGTGTTGCATTTGTAGCCCTGCAAAGTATAGATGAGTGGTTTAGGAATTGAAAAACACCTATACAGAGTTAACAGGGAGGGTTTATTATGTGATTTTGTGCAGTCCAGCTGCTAAAAAAAACATCAACTTTAAGCTGGAAGAAATAATTTTATAGATATATTTTTCTTGTTGTCAACAAATCTAAGAGTCCCTCTGTGGGTCCCAGCAAACAGAAACAAAGAAAGACAATTAGAATTAGAATGTACAAACAATCACCTAATAAAAGAACAGCTTATTACTTTGAGAACCACATGTCTGAATTCATGTAGTCACATTTCCCCCTTTCTAGATTTTTCCAAAAAGTTCGTTTTAAATCCACAATGGAAAAACATTTTGGAAAATCAAGTCTTTTCAGTCTGAACTTTTCTCTCTTGGATCCTATGAAGGACAAGATTTAATTTTTTTAATTTAAATGTTCCAACTATTATGGCTTTATTTATTTTATTTTATTATTTATTTTAAGATAATGGCATTATTATCTTTTCTATTGCTTCCATATCAGTACAAAGCTAATTGGTTTCTAGTGAAGATGTGAACGTATAGAAAAACATGTCAAAATGATGAACTTCCATATTAAAAAAACCATCAGAATGGAAAACAGAGGAAAACAACTTCATAATATATCAGTACCTAATACTTATAGGTGAAAGTTATATCTAGACCATTTCTATGCACTTGTTACTTGGTAGTTTATTGTTGTTTGGAACAGAATAATGATAATAACTGATGTTTTTAGAAAAGCTCCCTACATGACACTCATGCTGAGCTCTACATCAGTGTCTGTCTGACTGACTGGAGTATTTTCGGTGAGGGACTCACAGAATTCTTGGATTTGATCATATGATCGGGGCGCTTGCGGTTGCAACAGTATTTCATGGCATTCCTTGCTTCCTTGTTGAAGACTATGCGGAAAAAGAAAATAAACGGACCCTGTGGTTTGGGGACAGAAGAGGAAAGAGGGTCAGGAAAAACGACAGAAATAACAAATGTAAACAGTTTAGGCGGGAAATGGATGGCTCACCTGCACACAGTTGAAGCCAGCGAACAGGTAGTGGAAGATGATCATGTCGCTGTTGACGGAGAGGAGCGCCAGGAAACACGTGACGGAAACCAGGAGGAGCACGCCAGCTGCCGTCTTCAGGCCGGAGCTGCAGGATCACATGAGAAGTTAGTGAGGAGCTGTGTCAGGAGTGTTTCTGCAAATTCATTGATCTGAAGATGAAGCCTGATGATAAACGACCAGCAGCCAACATCAGAAGTGCAGTAAAATCAGAGAAACAGAGCACGTGTTGTCCTGTGAAGAGCTGTGATCACGAACACAAACAACTGATAACTGTGGTGCAACAAAGCCCCTAACACTTTTCATCAGGACCGTGTATTTGCTGTGAAATGTGGAAGATTAAAAAGCCTATGGTTTAAAAAAAGAATCATAGAATAGTAAGGACGATCAGGCAGGTTGATGTATCCTTGGGCAAGATACTGGACAACGGTGTGGGAATGTCTGGGAATTTTGGTTTCCAAGAGCAATTGGCACTGCTCTGTATGAATGGGGTGTGAAAGAGCTATATAAGTACAGTCCATTTACCATTTAGGTCATGAAAGAAATAATAACATGTATTTATAGAAAAAGGCAGAGTATAGTAAGCTATACAAATGTATAAATATGTCCTGAAAAATCGTAGTATTTTAAATAATTTTTAAAAAATCATAAAAGTCATAGTAAATGTTACTGTGTAAAGATGACACCACCATCAACAACTGAAAATAATGTGTTGTGCAATTAAATATTGGACTATTATGATTTTTATAATCAAACGATAGTTTGGTCTATGAAATGTAATTTTTTTTTAAAATAGCCAAACTGACGTCCTTTATCCAGGTATTGTATTACAGAGAAGCAGCAAATCCTGCCCTTGTGAAGCTGGAAACCTGAATTTATATACATATATATTATTTTATACTATTTTATTGAAAAAATTACTGACATTTTAAAATTAATAATAGTTTGCTATGATTCCATCTGGAGCTACAGAGTACATGTAGAGTACTACATAACTGAGCTGTTGATAGGGTGGATCAGAGGAAAAGGTCTGATCTGATGTCAGTGTGGATCGTTTGTGTCTTGTTGATCCAGTTTTACTAGAAAGTTTGATATTCCAGGCTGGGAATTTCAAAGACAAAGCCTAAATATAACTACATCAGCAAAATGTCTTATATCATGTTGGTACACTCACACACGAGGCTCTTTCTTCTCCATGCTGAGGTGTTTCGTTGAGCAGGAGGCTCTGGACGACAGGATGTACAGGAAGACGTTCATCTGCAGACACAAAGTCAAACTGCATCACTGCTAACATCCTGGCACAAGTCCTCTTTCTGTCACAGTCATGTCTAATATTTTCTTTACACACGCAAATGAACAGAGACGGGTGTGTTCCCTGTCACAACAACACCTGAGTCAGCATCGTGAGTCAGCATGTTTGGACTGTCGGGCATAGATGATACATATATAGATTGTGAAACATACTAACACAGCTAAACTTCCTGCATTTAAACGTTTATGACATTTTTGATTTGATATACTTTATTAATCCCCGTGGGGAAATTGTTTCTCTGCATTTGACCCATCCTAGTGTTAGGAGCAGTGGGCAGCCATTTTGAACAGCGCCCGGATTTTCTTCATTTTTTGTATTTTATTAGTTTATGTGAGCCTTTAAAAAGTGATGGATGCTGCTGTTGTCATGTGTGTAAGAGATGAGACAACAGTCTGGATGTGCAGGACTCACCGACACCACCATGGCGATGGGTCCAGCAAAGCTCCAGATGAGAGTGTCGTACATGGAGAGCCAACAGAAGTCAGGGTTCCCGTAGCCTTCAGGGTCCAGTCCCACCGCCAGACCTGCAGTCCAACAGAGAAAGACCCATTGTTTGTATTGTGTTTTTAATACCCGCCTGACCCCGGAACAACTATGTAAATAGGCTGTTTATCAAACTCAATAGTTGTGTCCAACAGTAATCTTCTTAATTTATAACAGATAAAAAATCTCTGATACAGTTCCTTGGATTTGCTGAAGCCAATCTCTGAGTTTGGGGGTTTCTGTCCAAGGTGCTCTGATCACCACTGGAACCACTGTTGCCTGCACTTTCCGAATCTTCTCTAGCTCCTCTCTGAGCTCCTGTTATTTCCAAATATTCTTGTGTTAATTTTTCCTAATGTTGCGGTTGCTTGGGATCGCTATATCCATAACCATTGCCTTATTCTGCTGTTCGTCTAGTTGGTTAGCCATTACCATTTTATCAGAGTCTGTATCTGGAAGTCCCACAGGATCTTAGCTTTGTCTTCTCAGCCACCCTTCTTTAGCCAGTAGGTTTGAATTATATTTAATTATATAAGTGAAAATGTTTTCTCTATATTTCTATAAAGTGTTATGTCTCCAGATAGATTTCTCTAACTGGTAGGGCTCAAAACTTGTAATATGCTGCTTTTAGAAATGTAAGATCCTACAAGACACACATTGGATGAGGCTCTCCCTCGTACAGCAGGTGTCTCTTGGTGATTGTATTTGTGATTATACGAGGGTTCTGACCTGTGATGAAGGCGGGCACTCCCCAGCCAATCAGGTAGTAGAATCTCATTGGTCCGTAGTTGATGTCTCGCACCTCGCTGATCATGCGGTAGACGTGCAGCCCCTCCAAGAAGAGCCAGGAGAAGGTGCAGAGGTAGAAGAAGTGCAGCAGGATAGCCATGACTGTGCACACAAACTGCAAAGAAAAGGAGGGGAGAAACAGATACGGACGTTTGAAATATTTCAAGATTAAAAGATACATCAAGTCACATAAATATAGAACAGAAATATTTACCGGGTTGTCTGCCTGGTTGATGCCCAGTATGAAGATGAGCTCAGAGAAGAAGAGAGCGACGCCTCCATTGCTGATGATGCTCGTCTTGTTGCACTGCATAGCTCTCAGGCAGAGGAGGAATATCGAGGTGAGGAAGAGGAAGCCCATCGTCACTCCCACTGTACTCCACGTCAGTATTTTCACTGGCAGAATCTCTCCGTTCTGACGCAAACATCACGATTTAGAGAACAAATATAAATCACATCTATTGTTTGCTTAGTGTATTATTTTATATGATAATTTAAACTTATGTAAAGTGTCTTTAGGTACTATTAACAAGTGATCTATTCATAAATGATTATTATTATTATATATTTATCTCAGGTTTTAGTGAAGTGTCATTTTTTAAGTGTTGCTCACCTCTCTTCTGGAGATGTCCATGAGCACCGCGAAGCTGGTCATGTGATAACACTGACAGCTGATGTGGGTGTTGTTTCTGAAGACGACCTCGCACCCCTTCGCTGACCAGCCGCCATTCCCGCCACTGAAAATAAACACAAAGTGCAGAGGACGAAGTGAGAATAACACAATTTCATGTTTATTATTATCTCTGTGTGTCTTATTGTAATGTTTAATCCTTTACTTATGCAAGGGGACTGGATAATCTTCTTAATATTGTTTGTTTTTCCCTTAAAAATGACACTGTGATGCAACAAACTGAATCGGTTTCAAAACTAAATGTAAGAAAGTGATTTATGTAAGGTGTACTTTTGATGACCCTTGGATGATTTGCAGTTATATTGGACAGATCATCTTGACATGGTGTGTGTCTGCCAGTCTATGGTGTCTGCACTCACAGTATGGTGTGGTTCCAGAAGACGCAGATGGGTTTGGAGCGCTCCTCGGTGGTCACCAGACGGAACTGCACAGTGATGGGTTTGTCCAGCGTGTGCTGCAGCAGCTCGTCGTTGTCGTGCACCGTGATGCTCACCACCGGCGTGTTGATGACCGGACGCTTGGGCACCCTGATGGAAATGATAAAAAGACATACAGGGAACCGTTTCACTCAGAGGGGATTTATGTAATCATTGACATCATGTGTCCTCTTTAAATAAAAACAATGGTACAAATCTTAAATATCAACATTTTCAGTTTGTCAGGACAATCTATTTTGGAAAAAAAGATTAAAACAAAGCTCTAACGGCCTAATAAAAAGAAAATAATCTGAATTGAATATGAGCAAAGAGGAGATTCACTGATATTTGAACCATTCAATTAAAGTCACTTTATGTTATCCTTGTGGAGGATTAGCAGGGAATCAAGTGCATCAAGTTAAGATCCTAGAGACTGTACAATCACTTTGCTTCATGGCATCTTTTTATGTTCCAATCACCTTACACAGGGCCTGGCCAACTTGTGGCCCCACGCAAAGTTATATGATGAGGCCCTCTGTGTCGCGAAGACGACGGGCACGCTACACTGTAGGTGCGCCGCGTTTGCGCTTCAGATGAGGCTCCCTCTTCAAAATGAGGCTCCCTCTTCAAAATGAGGCCCCCTCCGCGAGGTGAGGCCCCACGCAGTCTGCGTGATCTGCGTGTAAGGAGGAGCGGCCCTGACCTTACAGGTCATGATAATTATGACCTTGATTATTTGTCTGACCTTCATATTGCTGTTGTGTTAACAGTGTGTTTGTTTATTTAACATTTTATTTCAGCCAACATGTGGCCATGACAAAGGTTAAAAGGTCTCACAATAACAATAATATTGTTTAACGCATAACTTCTGGGACTACAATTCGTCCAACAAAAGTATCTATAACGCAGCTCTGACACAGCTTTATTATATAATATATTAACCGTTCTTACCGCAGACTCCTCTTGTCAGGATCGTAGCTCTCTGGTAGCAGCGAGGCCAGGCTGTGGAAGATGATCACACTGGCGATGGCGTCCTGCTGGTTGTCCTCAGGGTGGCGTCTCTTCCTGTTGGACGAGCGGTTCCTCAGCGAGGACTCCGGGAAGACGTCCAGGTGTCTGTGTCCCTTGGCGTCCACAGGCAGCTGGAAGACTGAATCGGGCAGCGTGACGGCCGTCTCCAGGTCCGCAGGACGAGGGCCCCTCAGGGACTGATACCGCGGGAGTTTGGCTCCGGCGAAATTCATCTTTTTCAGACGGTCCACAGAGATGACTGCGAGAAAAACACAGACAGGCAGAGAGCTGAGCTGATGAAACTGGACCCCTTCTTTAACCAGATAATTTAAGCCTTCAAATCATACATTTTGAGTCCAGAAAATATCAGATTTAGCCCAAAAGTAATTACAGTGCTTAAAGGAGGGACACTATTTATTAATGTTTTATAAGACTTAAATTAATGCTGAAATTATTAGTCAATTGATCAATTAGTTAATGTTTTGAGAGTTGGGACCGTGTGGAGAAGCTAGTAGATAAATGTGTCAGTAAACTGGATCTATCCTGCAGTAAAATACCCAGTGAGGCTTTGGCAATAACACGCTGTGCTTCCTGGTGAAGCGCTCACCTATGTGTGGTGTGACTATGGTGAAGGGGCTGAGGTAGGTTTTCCTCATGTTCTGTGCCAGTGTGTTGGCGTAGTCCTCGTAGTGGCGCAGCAACGCCGCTGTGCCGCCCTCCGAGTGCTGGATCAGCTCCCAGTGCGTCCGCGTGTCTGGATCCAGGATGGCACTGCCCACACGGACCAGATTCTGCAAGAAAAACAGCGAGCGGTCAGTGTGACAGGAGGCCACAGCGGAGAGCGAAAATTAGTGTGAAGTCTTCCCTGTGGATACAGCATGAAAGGCTGGAAAGTCTGGCTTTTTTTTGTTCAGTGCTAAAACTGCAGAAATGCTTTGTTTTTATTTAGTTTCATGTGTTGTGAAGTTTCCATAGAGCTGTGTTTGTTCACCTCAGTGAAGTGGACGTCCTGCGTAGCGGTGAGGTTGAAGCCCTGCTGGGTGCTCTCGTGCTGCAGCAGACTCTGTGTGAGCCGGTACGCCACTTTCACATCACTGCCGTAGTACTTCTCCGTGTGTGAGGTGGCGTTGGCCAGCATGGCTGCCGTCTGCTGGACGTGTCCAGAGTCCAGGAGCGAGGCGTTGCGGGAAATCTTTTCAGACTGGGGGAAGAAACAGAATTCATTACTAAAAACATACATAGGAAAATGTCTCAATAAAAATATTAAAAACATGATTGCTAGATTTCTAAATGTAAAATCCCTCGGGCCTGTTTAAATCACAAGGACCATATCCACAACTTTGCAGACAAGGATGTTATTTTTGGAATTGGTACATTGAAAAACTGACAGGGAGAGAATACACACCAGGACTTTGAGCTTGCTGAAGGTGACGGAGGTACAGTTGAAGAGATTGGGAGGCAGCCAGCCCTTGTGCTCATCACAGTGACGGATTGCAGTGCCTGAGAGGAAGGAGAAACAGAGAGAGAGGGGGGGGGGGGGGGTTGTCAAATGAGAGGTGAGGACTGCAGCTTGAGGCAAGTATATATTGCCTTTATTATATGGTAATTAGAGGAGCTGCCATCATACCGAGCGTTCCCCTGGGACAGTGAACGGCAGCAGGGAGACCGAACTTGGTCCTGGGCCACCAGATACCAGCCTCGATGGCCTGAGGGCAGCTGTCATAGATCACTGAGAGAGATGGAGCAGGAAGGAGAGCAGAGATGATGGTGATGAGGATACAAATGGAAAAGGGTTTAATATACTTGTAGCTATAATAAAGCAGGGATTATGAATGAATAATGACTCTACAATAATCTGAAGCATTCTGACCTTCACAGCCGCTTGGAGAAACCTCGGCGAAGGGGTTGTCGCAGCGGTCACACTGGCGCCCGATGACTCCGGGTTTACACTGACACTGGCCGCTCTCTCGGTCACACACTCTGGAGAACGAGCCCACTGGGTAGCAGTCGCACAGCAGGCAGGTGTCGCTGCTCTCAGGACGGTAGTGGTTGTCCTGGAAACGGGAGAAAGTTGCTGATTTAGAAGGTGAAGCCCACAAATATTATTGTTGAATTATCTGTCAATTGTTTTCTTGATTGATATAAGTTGTTTGGTCTGTAAAATGTCCGAAAAGTATTTGGATCATTGTTTCTTTAGCCCAATATGACGTCTTCAAATGTGTAGCTTTGACCACATCTTAAATATAATAAGTTAAAAAAGAGGCGTAAGGAAACCAAAAGCATGAATCAGATAATTGAACATATTTTTTCTTTAAATCTCCAATACATGAATTGATAATTAAAAAATTTAGGAATTAATTAATAATATTTATATACAAATTTAAATGTATTAAAAGTTGACCTATTTATCTTTGCAGATTACCTCTTTATTATTTGTATTATAATAATAATAACATTAAGAAGAATAAAGAAAATATATCTAATTAAACTCAATAAAGTTTGAATAAAAAAACCAATGATCTATCTCTAAACCCCCAAACCTTTTTTCATGTTTATTTGTTGCAGCTCTCTTTCAAATAGACAGAAAACTTAATTTTCTTAAACACACTGCTGTTTATTGATTTCCTGTATACTTGCTTCACACACAGAGTACTGTAATTAATGTGTGGTATCTATGTAATTGAGAAACAGTTGAATACGTTTATTAGACTAGTCTGTCTGTTACAGAGCGATGACGCAGAGCTGCAGGTCGGCACACGCTCACCTTGCAGCGGCACTCTCCGCTCGTCTTGTTGCAGTCAGAGTCGAAGCCTTTGTCAGTCGGACAGTTACAGGGGCCGCACGTCTTGTGACCCCACCAGCCTCGGGGACACGGCAAGTCGGTCCTGGAGGCATAACGTTGATTCATTTTAGAGTAATAAAAGACACAAAACAAGAAGAACCACAACTGACACAACATGACAAGCACAGACTTAGATTGTGGTTTTGTATCACACTTTTCCTAACTACGCAGTTCACTGCAATTAACAAACAGGCATCTGGGTAAATCCAACTATTGTCCTTATTTGAAAACTCTATTTGTGTGCACATGTTAACATAGTCAGTGTACAGCTGGAATATAATTGTTCAGTTTTTTCACAATTATGAATTAAATGATAAAATATCTAGTATTTCTCTGTCAGTTATTAATCTTAAACACAGATGGTTAGCATTGGATTTGTATCCTACAATCCTATATCCTTGATATTGACTATTCTTTTTTTCAATTAGTTACCAAGACATGAAATGACCTTTATAAAGACTGTGGCCGTTTCTCAATCGCAAGTAAAACTGCTGCAGAGCAACTATTTCAAGTATACTACGAGTGGTGCCTTCTGCATTCTGCGCCACTCTATGACGTAGTATACTTGAAATAGTTGCTCTGCAGCATGTGTACTCGCGATTGAGAAACGGCCAGAGTACTTTGGCTATATCACTCAGCCCTAACAGACACACATTTGAAAGTAAATCGGGAAAACTGTACTTTTTCTCGCAGTAATGGCCGAAGTAGTGGCTGGGACAGTCACACGTGTAACCACGAGGGGAGCTGGGCTTCCTGCTGCAGGTTGACTCGTGCTCACACGGGTTTAACGAGCACACATCAGTGCAGTTGCTGCCATGGTAGCCTGTAAACAAAGGGGAATGAGCTGTTGTGATGGAACAAAAAAGGTATGGCCAATAAACTGTGGTAAGCAGAGAGAAAGAGAAAGATTTATGTGTATGAACTTTGTTACTTTTCTGTGTTGCCATTGAGCTTTTACAGACATCATTGTGTATAGGCTGAAATAATATTTACAGCAGTATGAACCCCTGCAAACGTTAGGACCATGGTTTTGTGTTTCTGAGCAGTGCGTGGACTGACCGGCGAGGCAGGTGCAGGAGAAGGAGTCCCAGTCGTCGCTGCAGTAGCTGCTGAAGGGGCAGGGGTTGGAGCTGCAGGGGTCGGGCACGCTGCAGCCCGGCTCCACGTTCACCTTCCTCGCCTGAGACAGACTCAGAGCCCCGCCCACACGCAGACCCTGGAGGCAAACAAACAATTAATCACACAAAGGTATCCTTGGAAACACAACACAGTAATGTGTTTGCGAGCAACACTTAGAGGTTCAAAAGAGTAAATGATCCTGTGTTGCAAATTGCAATTTGGTGAAACAGGCAGCGGGATTTGCGATTATAAAAACACTTTAAGTCTGTGTGCATTTTGTGTGCTCTGGTATTAATATATGTTTAGCTGCACTCCATCATTAAGTCAAGAAGTTCAAACTTCAAACAATCCTGAGTTAGAATGATTTTATATCAAAGGGCAAGTAGAAAAGGGTTTAAAACAGAAGGAAAAGTTATTTAAACCAGTGGATTTAAATGTACAGGTTTCAACAGATTATTAATGACTGTTTTTTTACACCTAGTCTTTGAATACTAGGCATCTAAATATGTTTTTCTTCAATCAAATTTGACCAAATCGAGATTCCTTTTGATCTGTAAAACACTACAGCAATACCTTCTAGTTGAGATCCTTAGTGTAATACCTTCAGATATCTGCTAGACATGATCACAAATGCTCATACGAGTAAGGGACTACAGAAGGGACGGACCTGTATACAGCCACGGAAACCATGCTGAATTTTCCCATCAGGCATTGCCACACCACCAACGCTCACAGTCTTCAGCTTGGAGTCTCGCAGCTTCCCGTCCACCTCCATACTGGCCTGAAGAGGAGCATGGTAAAGATTTAATGTCTGCAAAACTACAAGATGTGATTCATGGTGATTGAGAGCAACAAGGACACATCCACTCACCAGGTAGAGCCCCTGATCTACAGACAGCACAGCCTTATGGTGGCTGGACGCCCCCCCCACACTGCTGATATCCAGCTGCAGATGATGCCAGTCCCCATCGTTTACCAGCACCTCCTCCACCCGGGACAGAGTGGAGTCTTCCCCTCTGTGCAGACCCATCAACACGCTCCCCCCGCGCAGCTACAAAGGCAGGGAGAGAGCCGGGGGAAAAGGAAGGAAACAGCAGGAGGGAGATTGAATCGATGTTCAACAACAGAGGAGAAAAGAGACTGGCAAGGTCAGCAGAGTATCACATGATGAAGAGAACCAGAGAATTCTGACTGTCTTTTTATTCACGCAGTCAAGTTCAAACCTCAAAACATCACAGGTGTGCAGAGCTGGAAATAGATTATGGGAGAGTTATGCAACATCAGAGAGGCGTCAGTCTAGACGAGCTGAAACAGTAACTAGACAGAGATGCTACAATGAGCATGTGATCATTCGGGTTTCTGTCTCAACATCGTCTGATTCAGTCAGTAACTCAACCGGCCAACAGGTGGAGCCTCAAGCCTAAAATGTTTCATCTTTTTGAAACTACAGGTGTTGACTGATTTCATGCCAGACCTCACAACCACCAAGAACATTAATATTTTTCACTATTTCAATTTCATTCAGGTGATTTATCTTGTGATCAGATTAAGAGACATTACAAAATAAATAACCGAGAAGTCTTTCAACATTTTGCTTTTTTTGTCTAATTAACATTTTGCCCAAAGCTAAAAATGAATGCGTTGCAACATTTCAGTGTCAGTAGAACTGTCTGCAGATGGATGATGGATGAAGGAAAGGAGTGTAAGTGTGTCACTGCTACATGTTGCTCTCACCTGCAGAGTGAGGTTGTGCTGCTGGCCGGCGGAGATGTGCAGCAGTGTGGCGCTGGCCTGACGCGTTCGAAACATCAGCTCCACGTGCCAGGGGACCGAGGCGGCCGCCATGTTGTTCCACTGCAACAGACTGTTACCCAGGAAACGCTGCGGGCTGGCCATCACTGGAGTAAAAAGGTGTTGAAAAACCGGATAAATTGTTAGGAGAGAGTTAGAAGTAGGAAAAAGTGATGAGGATAAATAGAGAGTTTCACAGTGAGGCAATGCGGTCAATCAGCAAGTCCAGTCTGTTCTCTGATCACGTCCAAGTAATCACAGCAAAAAAATGCATGAGACATAGTCTGCCAGCTTTTATATGCCGTCTGCAATCAAATCAAGCGTTCCAAAAACCCAGTGAGCATTTGCCTTGAGAAAAGAAGTTTAAAAATGACCATTGTCCCCAATGCCCCAAAATGGCTTTGTTCACTGTCTTTTCAAAGCAGGATTGGCAGTAGTGACTCTTTTTTTTCCTATACTTTGTTTTAAATATATCATTTTGGATTCATTTGGAAGCCTAACTAAGAATCCACATCCAACACCACACCACAGCCACTATTGAAAATCCCAGAGAATTATGGTCTAAATGTGAACTTTTAATCAAGGTCTTCAAATAGTCAGTAAGAAAATATCAATTTGTCTTCAACAACCTTTTAACTTAGAAAAATAATGTATTAAAATATGATTCAAGTCGCCTTTCGTTCAATTTCTTTCCTTCATGTTGTTAAATGTGATCTTTGAGGAGGATTTATGATCTCATAACTTTGAAGTCCATTCAGGGCCCAGACCTGCAAACCTCCAGTGCAAATACAGAGCATTTACTTTCAAGTCGTTAACCGTTGAATCAGAAAGTATTTGTGCACTGATAGATTTAGGATTTTTCAATGAGGCCAAGAGAGTAGATGTTATCTTAAGTCTTTTTAACAAAGGAATTGAATTTATTTTGGCAAAAACATATTGGACATAAATTATCCCTCAAAGCTGTATATTTGTATCTTACACGAGTATGAAGGGAATCTTTAATAACTCAAATGAGCACTCTAAATGCTTGAGTGTAGCAGTAAAACATTAATTAAACATCATTTTGAATGCAGTTGTACCGGTGTTGTTCATGCATCAGCAGGAAGTCTTGGTGTGTGAGCACAGCTTTTTCAAACGGGAACACAGCATGACAGGAAAGGACGCTCTGCCCCTGTCATTAGGCTGTCACTGTAGGAAGCGCAGCAAAGCACCTGATCGAAATGATCGATTAGTGACGGCAAATAAACCGGAGGCTGGAGAGAGGAGTGAGATGCAAAGAAAGAAACTGCAGTGCAATTTCAGTCAAAATGTTTCACGTTTATGCAAAAGCTTTGAAATGAATCCACTTACACTGCCTGATTAATCGTACTGTGAAGGTTATGCTGAGTTTAACCACACCTGTAACCGTAGCTACATGTGGCCAGCAGAAGCCAGTAGATCAATAGTTATAGTACATTTTACGCACACACACTATCTAAGAGCTTCAACCAACTTCTAATTTTCAAGCCTAAAGTCAGTGAATAATAACAATTTCGCCAAACTGAGTAAAATACCACTTGCTGGTTACCAACGGTCCAGAAAACCAAAAACATATTACTTTTATGTTTACTATAAAAGTAACATATACTATGTTTCTTGTTTACTATCAAGAAAGACAAAAGAAAAGCAGTAAATCTTCAAGCTGGATCTATGATATTTCTCCTACCCACATAAACTTCATTTAAAAAACACTGTTTATGAAAATAATACATTCAAGGTATCAAAGCTCATTAAACATAAACAACTGCATTATGTTCCACTTCTACAATCCCATGCCCCATTTTCCTCAGATGTATGCACTCTATGCAACAAACCTGACCGTATTTGAATATAAACCTCTACTTCCTGTTATATGTAATATACACATGAACATGCGTCACCGAAACAAATCTTTTTTCACCCATTCTACTTCAGCCTTCAAGCAAGAGGTGTGTTGTTTTGTCGTTTACTTGACTTATTCCTCTTCCTCTGTCTCGGCTCAAATTGCTGTAAACCATAAATCAGCACAGATAACAGCTGCAGAGGATCAGGTGGAACAAAAACAGACACTGGAGAACACCGGGTCGGAAACATAAACGACTGGACTGTAGGTCACTAAAGTCTAAAAACATGTTTTAGTCTTTCACAGTCTTAAAGAGCTCAACATGCTGTAAACCAGGGAAAATTCACACTCAAGCATTTGTGATAATCAATCACAATTGATACGGATCCTTCAGAAATCAGATATTCAAACTGCTGTCCTGTCATCAAGAGGCATGTTATCTCTGAAATCAAGTCATGTGTTTCCTAAAAGCTGAGATTTCTCATTTGACACCAATAACAGCAGTTGCGCTTTCATTTTGAAATGCAAATGTAGCCTTTTGAGCATGAGTAACTGTTTCCACCCTGCTTATTTTTGACCTGATGGATGACAGCTTCCTACTCGATGACAGGTTGAGTCTCGGGTCGGCTCGGCAGCACTTTTCATCTCCACTCACCTCTTTCGCAGTTTTGACCTCCAAACCCAAGCGGGCAGTCACAACTGAAGGAGCCCCACAGGTTCACGCAGGTTCCTCCGTTCTGACACGGGTTGTTGTTGCAGAAGTGTCTTTTGGCAGAGCACCCTAGGAAGGCAGGAAAATACGTTAATTATTTCATCATTATTCATCATTTTCAACCAAGTAACAAAGAGTCAGAGGGTGATAAACTATTCATAGCAGACACAATGATTACTTCCCACTGACTCCGTTCCCTGCGGAGCTAATTTTTTTCTTCTTTCTCCTCTCTCTCTTCAACAGCAAAACATTGTTTGACTACAAAACGGCGTAGGTTTAAGAGATAAAGTAGAGTATTATGTGTGGTGGCAAGCAGAGGGTCAAAACTAACCTGGTAGAGTGCCGTTGTTGGCGATGAAGCTGGCCATGTCTATGTGCTGGTTGTCGATACGCAGGTTCTTCATGCAGCCCACAAACTGACGGTTGCGAACAGGAAAATCCTCCGGGAGTTTAGGGATCCCTCCGAGGAGCAGGGGGCCGGTCAGGTCCAAGGATCTGAGAAGATGAAACAGGTTTACACACACAGAGTTTGTTACTCTGTCTTTACAACATCAACACGAATAGGGGGAACACAAAGTTCAGTTTTGCAGTGTTATTTTCCCCCTGGAGATAAAAACATGAAGAAGGATAAACATTCAAATAAAGGAGAAAGCAAAGCGGGGAGAGGTGGCACTTCATTTCAAAACAAGTTCACTATCTTTATTAATGAGCCACTTGCAAAGAAAGTAATACATTAAATTACTGAAGAAATAAAGTAAGATCTGAGGGAAAGAGCAAAAGGTTGTTTTTGAATGTTTGTTGCGAACATTTTAATTATTTTAACGTTGTAATGAAATAACTTATAATCCTTTTGAATTCCTGTGGACTCACTTCTTGGATCCTGATTGGCTGCCCTGAGCGGAGCAGGTGTAGTTTCCAATCATGTGACCGAACCGGAGAGCCACGGAGGCGTCACAGTTGTCAACCGTCACCACGACGACCTTTTGGTCCGAGGGGCCCTGTGGAAGGCCCGCCTGGTTCATGATCGGCTGTGGAGCAAGAGAAACACTCATGAATATCAAGATTCATTACGAAGCGCCTTCCTTATGTTTGGGCAGGCTTTGATCAAAACAAAGGAAACTCTTTTTTATTTTTTTATGAGATAATTCATCCCAGAATTATGTCACAGGTTTATTTTAAGAAGTTCCCATCAGTATGCAATGTGACTATAAACATAGCTTGATTTATATGGACAGAAGAGAAGAGTTATTATCGTCCTATAGTTTCATATTCATTTGAGAATTAGCTGGTTTGTCGTGTAAAGATCATAAAACACTGAAGAAAATACCTTGCTGCTATTTTTAAGACGCTGAAATATTTTGGTCACCTAGCATTTATAAATAGGAATGAAATTGTTAAGAAAATATCTCATTGATCTGCTCCATTGAATACAGGGTTAATCCATAAAGCAGTGCAAAAACTTCTGGGGAATATCAACCAGTGCTAGGCTGCTCGAAGCTTTATGAGCCAGATTAAAAACTGGAGCTTTGAAACTAAGAAACAAAAAACAAATAAAGGCCATTTTTGCATCACACTGAGTTCAATCCCCGTTCAGCATTAGCTAGCTGGTGTTCAGTATTTCAATAATTCATATCATAGCAGCTAGAGGCAAATAGGCACACACACAGGCACACACACACACACACACACACACACACACACACACACACACACACACACACACACACACACACACACACACACACACACACACACACACACACACACACACACACACACACACACACACACACACACACACACACACACACACACACACACACACACACACACACCACAGACAGAGAGAGAGAGAGAGAGAGAGAGAGAGAGAGAGAGAGAGAGAGAGAGAGAGAGAGAGGGGAGATGAGCCTACTCTCTGCAGGACATCATCCCTGTCGACAAAGGATCTTCTTCATTGTCTAAGAAATCAATGCGGCGAGTAACAGAAGGGGGAGGGGTCTGCGGGGGAAAGAATAATGATCCCGTCAATAAAAGGTTGCGACCTCTTTTCAAAACGGCCGGTTTCTCCGAGGTCACGTAGAGCTCATGTTATCCCTAAGTGTAGGTTCAGGCTGGTGTCGCTGAGAGCGGCCTGCAGGCGGACGCTGGGCCGTCAGCTGGTCAGACAGGATTTGGGAGGAATTAGCCCGTCTCATGTGCAGAGATGATAGGAAGAGTTGGCTCAGTGCTAATGCAACAAAAACACACATGAAGCGTCTGTTTTTCCTGTCTGGCCTTCTACATGAAGTTAAACTAGAATAGTCCTCGCCTCTGTTTGCATGAGCCTCTGGGAATGTAATTTCCTGACATTTGCTGTCTGGTCTTTTAATTTAAAAGCTAATTAAAACAACACCTAAATCCAGATATACAGTAGATTTCATTGGCTGGAGAAACATCTATAGCAGCTCTATCAGAGGACCTTTATTACACACGTCCAGCTGTTCCTCAGTTCAGCCTGCAATTACATTTCTCTCATGTGAATGTATCTTTAGTCTTGATTAAATCTCCACGAGTCTCTCATAATGTGACTCTAACTGAGAGGCTGCAGTCTCCTCCATCCTGCACTCACTTAGTGTCTTGTGATCACAGTGTGAAGAGTGTTAGTGATGAGAGAGCAATAATAGCACTACACCATCTGTTATAACAACATTCCACCTCACTCACTGTATGTATTTATTCTAAAATATGTGTGATGTGGAATAGAGGGAAGAATACAACTTTATCGCCCACCAGGGACAAAAAACATGAAATGTATTTAACGAATACTGTAATCAAAAAGTAAAGCAAGCAAACTAGTGAAAAAGACAGGGAGCCCGCAGCCATGCTAAATGCGCTGTATGAGGACCGTTCATCATCTTAGCTTAGCATATTAACATTTGGCAATAGGCACTAAATACAAAGTACATCTGAGGCCAATGGGCTTTAGTTTTGCAACTAAACTTACAGGATTAACACATTTCTTCTGAGGGCAACATGAATGCATGTTCAAAAATTCATGGTAATCCATCCAAAAGTTGTGTAGACATTTCACACAAAAACTAAATGTCAAGTTTGTGTGGTGGCGTTAATATAAAACTCAGAGATCACAAAAGTAAAGTTGAATCCACATTTGAGATTCATGACTGTCAATTTGTGCCATTATTATCAAATAACCTTGAGACATTTAACTGGATAAGTGAGAACTGGTCAACAGGTCACGAGTCAGTAGGATCCATTCTTCGGAGATCATAAATGCCGGGACAAAATTATATATATTTTGAGATGTATAAATAAAAAGTCTAAATGTTTATGCAAAACAAAAAAATATGGGTTGTGTGAATATAAGTTACTTAAACACCTCCCAGAGTTCAGACTAAGGCTAATACTGTACCTACGGACATGTTTATAGTTTTTTCAATATCTTTATTTTGTGGCCATGAAAAGGCTAGCAATCCTCTGAACCCTGAAGCCAAGTAGATTAATAAAACTCCAGACTTTTGTAAATAATTTCAAAGACTGACTTGAAAGCTGTTGCGTCACCTAAGAAGATTAACATTTTCAGAGACGCTTAATTGGCGGCCCAGTCTGTATAGAGATATATTAGAAACATTTATCAAGTTTTCTTTCACGTACAACAGGCCCTGTTGTGAAGCGAGGTTCCCACAGGAAGTCCCAGCGCTTATTTTCTTGACTGTGAGACTTTTTGTTCAACACTGAAATGTTAAGTAGATGGAGACAGAAGCTGAAGGTGGCTTTGACTTTTCAGTTGATGCTCCTTGACGCCAATTTGTTACAAATTTGTTGATGATGAAACAAGCAAACATGCGGTGTGAATTGCCAAAGGTGAAATCATCCGACATGCTCTTTTCCACGGTTTTCCCTTTGCTGTGAAAGCTGTGAGGCAGGCAGCGCTCCAGAGTGGGCGCTCCTTTCTCTGACCTCTGCTGTCATCAGTCACGGCTGTTGACTCTCCAATAATGACCGTCTGTCAGGACGTCTCTCCGCCGCACAAAACCCCGGCCTGTCAGCGCTGATTGGAGCGCACATATTTGCTCAACACCACATTAAACACTGCTCTCGCTCGCTACTATAGGGGCTTATGGGAATATGAGTTCCCTGTCACAGAGGATGGCAGGGGTTATGCTGGAAGATCATGGCAGCAAGCAACACAAATATGGGATCTAAGATTGACTAGAAAAACCATAGCAACAAGAGGGGTCGGCCCTGAAGCGCAGCGTCTCCGCTCAAAGCCCGAGTCAATACTTCTCTGGGCTTTTCTTTACCCTCTTTTCGCTCCTCTGCTGCTCCTCGCTGGAGAACAGAGCGAGAGGGGCACCTTCCCCGGGGCCGCATCATTCACTGCCCAACACAAAGGCAGCGGTCATTGCCATTCTCCACAGCCCCCCACCATCCTGAAAGCCACATTTCAATCTAAAATGCCCCCTCCCCGCCTCACCCTGCCCCACCACCTGCGGACAGGGACGGGTCAGAGTGGGCCGCTGTGGGAGGAGCCATGTTTCTACCTCAGCGGCCCACAGGATGTGCAGCGAGGGGGATTAGTTCAGACCACAGACTCTTCTGGAATATTAAGTGCTAAAATATGCTATGTATTCAATAATGAATGGGAAATTGTCCATTGGTTACACTTTACTATACAGGTAAACGTATATGATATAATATAATATGTAACATATTGTAGAATGTAATGCATCATTCTTGATCTATTGAAAGTTATATCATGAATTCTTGTTGAAATGTTTCTGTGAGTTTGTAAGATAAGTTATGCTTTTAATAAATCATAAATAATAAAAGTTAACTTCATGCATTCATTTATATGCCACCAAAGCCCTTATCCAGTAAGATAGAAATACATAATGCTGACCTCAACAAATGTGCTCATGAAATAACAACTTCACTTAATACATTTAACTCGAGTAAGACCGCTAACAGACAAATAGTTCACTTATCGACTAGAAGGGGTAAGCTGATTTTGTTATCAAACAAGTAGTCTAGATGAAAACATGTTTCTCTTGTCCTGTACATGCCAACTTGAAATTACTAGAATCGAGTCCTCTTCAAACATTCAGCACACTTACAGATGTAAAACTAACAGGTCAGTGAGACAACAAAAGAGCCAGAGACTCATTTCATGTGATGGTTTTGTACAAAGTGATTCATGGGACTATAATGTCTCCTTGGCTCAGAAGCAGCTAGTTTTCATCCAAAAGTCGACAAGATTTTCCCCTTCATCACTTCTTCTGGCTAAAATTGACACGGCCGTGTTATCATAGACATTGAATAGAAAATGTGAGCAGCGGGGGTGTTGCCTGGCAACATCTTTATGATGCAAAGTGACTTCCTCAATAGACTAAAATGTGACATCCTGTGTGTCGGTCCTGGCTGGGAAAGTACTGAGAGAGCAGAGACAACGGCTCCATACATTCCTCCACAGATTGAGTTGTTGTGGTGTTGAGAATTGGTATTAGTCAAAACATATTTGAGCATGTCTGGAGAAACGATGCCTTCCCACTCTCTTGTTTTCATGTATTCACCCCCCCTCACATCTTTAGTCTCACCCTCCATCAGTGTCTCACGCTGGCTCTCTTCCAGATCATCAGCAGTGAGTCTTTAGTCTGAGCAGCGCTAAAGAGGCGAACAGCAAATGTACACAACTAACTTCACCCACTAAAGACTGTCCTCTATGGATGTCCTGAAGATAAAGCTTTTTATTGAGACAGCATGTCAGTCTGCAGTGCAATAAAGTGACATGTGTGTGTCTACAGATCAGACCTGTGATTCCCCCTGAATATTTACAGGAACTATGTCTGGTATTTTACTGCCTCATCTGATGAGGGGCGTAGCAGTAGACAGACTTAACCAAAGGTATGTCAGCAACTGTGTATTATTTATAATAACGAAATGAGAAAAACACCTCCTAAGAATACAGTGAGGATTCACCACAGTCACCATGTATAGTACGACATATTGATAAATATACTTTATGGCTTTCTTAAAGAGAGTGAGAAGATTTATAACAGACTCGTGTCTAAACGGCAAAGTTCCTTCAGCCTCAGGCCACAGATTCTTGCTTGAACCATTTTTCTTTAAATTATATTTCCGCATGTCATAGCTAACGATGAGACAGTAAATCTGCTCTGAGCATACAATACCCAAAAAGCTAAAAATGACCTGCCCTCATGTCTTAACATTTTTAAGATATTTGAAACATTAATTTAAGAAGTTTTAATACCAATACAGCTTATTTTTAGGATTAATGAATACAATGCCTTTTAAGACTTTTAAGGATCCGTGGGAACCCTGGTACAGTAAAATAATCAATGGGTCTTTCTCAACATTTCAAACACAAGTGTTTGGATAATGCATCGCCAGTTTACAACCTTCACACTAGTTGTTATTTGTCTACATTGAGAAGAAGAGTACGACAGATGAATACTCTATAATAAATGAAAACGTATCATAAATCACTTTCTGTTCATTATTCATAGATCATACCTTGTTGTAGTAGTGGACATCCACCACGTGCCACTGGCCGTCGCTGACTCCTCCGAGGATGAACGGGGAAACTGTCGTTTTGGTCTCACCTGTGAAACAATGAAAGACGTGAATGACTCGGGACAAAGATATTTTGAAACTGACTAAATATGTTTGCAGTCAATCCTGAAGATAACTATAACTGTTCTACCAGCGGAGAAGGTGAGCTGTATCTGCTCATTGATGATTTCCATGGCCAGGAAGTCGTGTTTCTCATTGAAGCGTCCGTTGTACAGTAACAAACCGTTTGGCTCTTTAGTAGCAAACCTGAAAAAAAAACAGACAACAATTACATTTTTATTAAATGTTTTACTACCAAATCTCATAACGTTTCATTTATTTAAACCAAGGAATTAAAGCTTAAGGCTGGTGTTGCGTTTTTATTTGTCTAATTGAAAGACCAAAACTAAACAATTTATTTATCTTAGTAACAATTATCTGTTTATTAAAAGTATGTCTTCAATTGGAACGTATTGGATTGAGTGACAGACAGGTAGAAGTCACATTGTTCATTTTGGTCTTTTCATTATATGTGTTGAAATTAAGAAAAATGTTGTGTAACAAAAGCCTTTAAAAATATGTACAAATGACAAACACAGACATGTTCTGTAAGACAGCGCTTGTGTCAGCCATGCTCTACGTAACAGAGAAAAGAAAGAGGGCAATGGTTTCCTTTGACCCATTTAAAAACCATCCATACTATCCCCTCTCTTTCACCTTGCTCAGCCTTCACACCGGAGTGCTACAGTAATGCAGTGTGACGTGTAGCTGACTATCCTGAAGATGAGCTCAAGATTTAACAATGCAGCGGCCTGACAAAGATCACTGAACAGATAATGAGGTTAATCATAAACACAAGGCCGAGTCAGAGGAAAACGCAGACACAGTGAAGGAATGTCGAATCTGCGTGCCATGAATAGATACCACATCAACTGACACACAGAGACAGAAAACTAGGGCAATGTCAAAGAAGCAGAATGGGGGAAGTAAAGAACAAGCGCTTGGGAAGGCAGTTCGACATCGACAGATTCAAAATATATTTTCTCAAGGAGAACACAGACAGCTGCTGTAACTATAACCTTAGTTTCAGATTTCTGTTTGCATCTTGATGGGGAAACTAAATCGCCCCGGGCCACCATGATGCATGATCCTTACACATTAATGCACATTTCAATATATCTGCGCCCACATGGTTCAAACTCGGGGACCTGATAGCCCACAGTGCCTCACTCTTGATGTGGGATCACAGTATGTGGTGGAGCACATGTTTAAAAATATCACGCTTTACCTGTCAGCTGTAGTCTGTGGTCGTAAATCTGATTCTGTGGAAATGGGTCACTGGGATGTGTAAAAGTGTGTTATAACAAGAAAAACATCCGGCACTAGCTACCGGATTTATACATTAAGATCCCACAGGGGACGTAACAATGAGTGTCCTGTGCACATCTGCCAACTGAGAGGCATGTGTGGCTTACTGGCATCTGTGTTTACTCGTCAGTTACAAGCAGCTTCATTTACTTCAAAATTAATAACGACTTATTATTTTAAAAAGCTCAATCTCAGACTTACCATGAAACACTGAAAACCCACAAAGATAGTGTTCCTTTCTTCTGTGTTTAAACCCCAGACAAGCTGTTTTTTAAAGAAATATGACATTCATATATCCACATATCTATACATACTCTCAGACAACATGAGCAGCCGCCCACCCCCACTCTTTAAGACTTCAGGGTTTGAGGGTAAACTGTGCATTTGTGCAATATTCTTCAGCTGGAGAGGAGCCAGGGGGCACGGCACCACTGACCTGCTTACTGAGAAAAGCCATGATCATGACCTCGGAGGAAAGAGGATGGTGAGTCTCCAGCTGATTATAACAGCAGATATAGAGCAGTCAGATGGCGTCTACATATCCAGTAAAGAAAACAGAACGCCAGCTAGAATCAGGGTCTAGTCTATTACTCTTCACTAGGCTGGCAGCTTTTGACGGATCGATTTAAAAGGCTCCTCCGCATTGCCCCCCGGAGCCCTTTGGACTATGAAGGTAATCATCCGGAGCTAAATACTGACTCATCTGGCATCACTGCGTGTCACATTAGGCAGCCATCAGTAAAAATAACAACCAGTCTGCCCTTATGTATAGAACTGTGTCACGCAATGCTATCATGCTGCAATTCACAGGATGCGTGCAGTGGGGAGGAAAGAAATAGCCCCCCTATTGATTTTATAACCTGAATCAAGATACAGAAATCTGCGCTAGATGACATAATTGTTGTAAACAGATAGGAAATGAAGGAGGAGCCTTGTTGGTTTAAAAAGTTTTAAGAATATTTGAGTTCTGGGGATGGCAGTGTCAGTAGGTCAATTCACCAATTTGGTCTGGACTGATATATCTAATCCATTCAATGGGTATTAAATTCTCTACAGATATTAATGTTCCCTGAAGGATGGGTTTTCCTGACTTGTGTTTCCATCTAGCGTCACCATGAGAGGGACATTTGAGTTTTAATTAAAGGTCAAATATTGTAGGGATTGCCAAGATGATTTGGTACAGTTTTTTTGGTCAATGCCAAGCTATATTTGGATAGAAACCAATAGGGTTTACTTTGGTTTATTGCCAAATTCTTAAAAAAATCATTTTGATCAGCCTAAGATCTACATAATGTTTAGTGTTAATTTGCACATGTTATCATGCTAAGATACATCTCAAATAATTGCTAAATATCAACATGTTTGTATTATCATCATAATCTTGCTGGGCTGCAGTAGGGCCTCTTTAAGCTGCTTTTGGTCTAACATGACTGTACCTCTTGAATGAGTTGGCCCAAGACCTAAACATGAGTTCAGACACAGAGAATATTGGAGATATTTCAACGTTAAATTCTAGGAATGTTATTTGGGCTCATCCCAAAATAGTAAGCACCTTTATTTGTGAAACCTCAGCCTTAATCGAGAGCTCATTATCGAATGAGACCTAAAATTAGCCGTCACTGTGAGAGAACAAGATCCACATCCTGAGCCGTTCATCATAACAGAAGCTCTTTCAGCGAGAACCCGATCAGTGCGGGCTCAGGTGACAGAGATACTTATTGACCTCTCCTACCTCAGGCTCGGCACTTTTTACACAGATTCTGTGACCTTCCAGTGAAATGTAGACCACTTTCAAAACTGGTTTTTGCAGTTCTCCATCAAATAACACTGTCATTTGAACCTTGCTTAAAGAAGGGCCGAAACCATAAAGCTCACAAGGGGGATATTATTTCCACCAGCAGCCATTGTGAGTGCCAACCCCCGCCAAGCATGTCTAAGGTGACGGGGAACACAATGAGAAGAGCTAAACGGCAGGACACATTCCCTGTGATGCCATCCCAGAGGTGATACGTGTTGTGCCTTGTTGTGACAGAAATCAAACAGAAAGGACGGCTTATATCTTTGATTACATTTCATCATTACAATTCATGAGGGAGGAGGTCCCGCTGATTATGCATGTGCTCAGTTTTCACAGCTCATCTGCTCGTCTCTATAGCACCTCCCCCTCTACAAACCCCCATCAAATGTTCAACCAACAAAAGCTTCAATTTCCTCAACTGCTTCACCTGCATCCTAATAACTCATTCGGAAAGTTGCTCATCTTTGGGAAAATACATTCACAATCATATAGGTATGTAAATCGACACTGCCATTAGGTGGAAAGAAATGACTCAAACCGCATTAAAAGTAAAATGTCTACTTTTAAAACTAACCTAATACATTTTACATGAAGAATTTGCAGGTTTTTCTTTTTGTGCAGTGTCGGAAAAACAACAAACCTTGGGCTTAGATCTTTGCTGTTTTTACTAAATGCTAATTGTGCCATGAGATATCACCTCCCGCTCTCAGAGAAAGTGCCAGCGTTAGCAAAGACATCTCTTCGTCATTAATCCCTTTAGGGAAAAGTCCCGAACATAGTCTAAAAGGAGATCATTTTTTCAGTCTGATAATGTTTTCCTTTTCTAAAATATCTTGAGAAATATATTTAACAGGCAAATGAGGCAAAGTTTTCCTATCCTGTAGATGCAGGTCCTCGTATGTTGTTGTACAACTTGTTATCACCGCGGAGACAAACCTGCGAAACGACACAAAAACAAACCCAAATCTGACCTTAAAACTGTGAAATACTGTAAATACATAGTGCTACAATGGGGCTGCTTAAACTTCTATAGGAGTTGTCTTAAGTGTTTTGTTTTTTAAATATTATCTCTTCCTGAATGTAATCTGTATTTCAAAGGCACTTCCGAACACATCTCTGGTTAAACACACGATTTAAAGAGATGCTTTTGCATGACTCTTCGTTGAGAAACTGTTCTACAGATCTGATGGTTAAATGCCCTAATCAATTAGTCAACAAAATAGTATGAGTGTTAATTGACTAAGAATGTTTTCAGTCGACGACAGCCCTAGACTGCAGACTCATCTAAAGACGGCCTCTGCCTGGCGTCACCTTGGTGAGGGAGACTGTCCTGATATAAGCCAGCTGCTGACTCACAGCTCAAAGTGACAGAAGACACTGACTGTAACAAGATCAGACTCACTCTTGGCAGCAGAATTAACATCCTTACACAGCTCCTACTTTTACCTCCCAGCTCCGTGTGCTCACCTCTAATGTGGTTCTGTATTAATAGCACAGGAACTATATTCTGACACCAAAGTGGCTCTCGGTAAATGGCTATTGTTCAGCGAGTCCATTAGTGCTACACCATTATGGTTACATAAATGTGAGGTGGGGGGAGCACACTTCAGTGTAGGGGGTAGCTGGAGAGTGTGCATGCAGAAGCAGGGTGTGGGGGTGGAGTGAATAACAGATGACTGAAAGGCGATGGAGCAGCTGAGGTGATCCAGGTGAGCAGGAGCTGGCAGAGGTGGGAAGTAATGGAGTACAAATACTTCATTATTGTACCTAAGTATATTTTTCTGGTATCAGTATTTTACTCCACTACTTATTTTTCTGACGACTTTTTACTTTTACTTCTTACATTTTGAACACAAATACCTGTGCTTTCTACTTATTACATTTTCAAAACAGGTTTGTTACTTTAGTTTTAATCTGTGTTTGGTGGCGTGATCATTATTATTTAGAGTCATTGCGTGCCTATTGATTTTAACACGATCCGTGCATCCATCATTTCCTTCTCCAAAGAAGAAAGGACCAATGAGAACTTTGTCATTGTTTGCCGTTGTTCAGCATCGAAACATTCATTAGCTAGGAATTATTGTTCTATAAATATAAAGGGAGGTCAGTTACTCTTTAAAACAGCTGGTAGTTATGGGTACTTTTTACTTAAGTACATTTCGAAGCCCATCCTTCTTTACTTTTACTTGAGTAAAGACGTTTAGTCAGTACTTCTACTTTTACCAGAGTATTTTTAAACACAAGTATCTGTACTTCTACTTGAGAAAAGGATGCGTGTACTTTTGCCGTCTCTGGTAGCTGGTGGTAGGGAGGCGGAGGGGCTTACGTGAGAGAGAGGGTGAAGTGGAAGCGCTGGCAGAGGCCCTTGAATGTCAGGAAGGAGTGCGGGGGGAAGTTGCGTGTGGTCATCTCGCAGTAGGGCTTCTCGTAGCCGCTCGACGGACACTCGCACTTAAATCCGCCGACCAGCAGGTTGACGCAGGAGCCGCCGTTCTTGCAGACTCCCGGGGCGCAGCGGCCAGAGCGGGACGACAGCTTGCAGCGATCTCCTGGAGACGGAGAGAGAAATGAGGATTAATATTGTTTATGGCAGGCAGCATCACCTCAGACATCCCTGTGGCTTCCACCTCAGGGGATCCTCACTGCCGTTTCCTTTCTGTGCCTGCAGCTGTCCCATATGTGCCTGAAATAAAGAGCTTCACTGTTTAAAACATACAGGAGTGGATGGAAATAATAATGACATTGCTAACTAAACAGAAAGCTGACTCAAGAAGTATGAACAGTTTTCTCTTCGACTGTCTGAAGTTTCAATGTTTCTCCATCCTCTGTGTCACACCCAGCGTGACCCCCCCCCTCCCTCTGGGAATATGTTTGCAGTTTTTTGCTGCATTCATATTTAGGGAGACACCTCGATGTCTAAAAGAGTTAGAAGTATTTATGCATTCAGACTCTGAAGACATCAAACGGAATTATAGCGTTTTACAAGGAATGCTGATTATTTTTAGATTATTCATACTTTACAGATACTTAATGATTTATTGTTTTAGAAATAAAAAACAGAATTAAGAAGTAGCGTCCTATCCGACAGCAAATCACATACAATATATTTTGAAGCTAAAATACAATACCATATGCTTATAATCAGACTTTAAAAAATCAGATGAAATCAAGTTTATTGCATCAGATAAAATGTAATAAATGTAGTCATATTGCCCTGAGCAATTGATGGGTTCAAACACTTTCCCCTCATATCCTATATAGATTTTTTCTAATGTACTTTATCTTCTTTGATTACTGAATATGTTGGGGTTTGGGACAACTCATTTGAAGACCATGTTCTTTATAAAGTAAAGAATGATTAACCAAGAAAAATAATCACATTAATCAATAACAAAACAAAAGCGTTAGTTGCAGCACTTCATCACTGAAATCCCGATGGTCTGTCACACCAGGACAACAAAGCAAACAGTGGAGAGAGTGAGGGGACGTTTAGTGCAGAGACACTGAGACTGTGTCCTCTGACTGAGACTGTGTCCTCTGACTGAGACTGTGTCCTCTGACTGAGACTCTGTCCTCTGACTGAGACTCTGTCGGCCATCGCCCGGCTCACATGTGCTGTTTGTCCCGATCCTCTGGATGCGAGGCTGCAGCAGTTGCTCAGGCGGGACTGTACGCTCCCATGCATGAGCTGGAATTTGTGTCAAAGCCTCTCAGTCAGCAGAGTGGAAGACTTCCGCTGTGCACCACTGTAACGCTGACACACACACACACACACACACACACACACACACACACACACACACACACACACACACACACACACACACACACACACACACACACACACACACACACACACACACACACACACACACACACACACACACACACACACAGGCCCTTTATTTACTCTCTCACTATTAATCACTCTATTCACAGTCCTCTGAAAGCAAGTTTGTGTTTTCACTCTGGCTGGGGTGCGCTATTCAGGCAAAGTAAAAAGAAGAGATGCAAGATGATAATGACATGTTGAATCATTTTGATGAGCAGAGATCATTTTGGACTACGACCACGAAGGGTCATTCAGAACACAGCGACTAAACGTTCAGCTTTCACTTAAAATAAAAACATTTAAAATCATTGCTTAGTATTAAGGAACAACAAATAAATGCTTTAAAGTTTTGTAATAACTAAATGAAAATAAACACATTTGGGTTGCCAGGTTGTGGAACCACATTCTGCCAACTTGTTTCTCCTGATTACATATTTTTTAATAATAAGGGAGAAACTCCTCCAGTGAACTTTTGACCTCCTGGAGGAAAGCTGCAGAGCTTCAAGGCAAAACCTTTGATAAAGATGTACTAACATTTATAACTTCAGCACTGAGGCCTCATTGTTAAGCTAGAAGACCCTCAAAGTTTTATTCACGGGGTTTACTTAATTTTTATGTCCACTACCTCACATTGCAAACGTTTGTTAAATGCTTTGTATTAACCACAGATCTGCAAGACAGTAACACTTTGTCTTTTAACCTGAAGCAATCATTGACAACTTTGTGTCTACCCTTCTCCAAAGTGACTTGAGGACAAACAGCCACTGCTGGCCAGCCGGCTGGAAAGTAAAGCCTTTTCTGGTAGTGCTGTCTGCCTCGCTATTAATTCAGCAACTCACAGTAGGCAATAAAATACTTGTGTTTCTTTAGGCAGTCACAATGGTCGAACACGGAGATGTATTTATTAATAATAATAATAATAGATTTAATTTGTTAGTGCTTTTACAGGTGCTCAAAGACGCTTTACATATATAGTGAAGGGAAAAGAAAAGGAAGGAACAACAAAGAAATATATAGTTAAAGTCAAATAATACAAAAATAATCACACATTAAAAGCCAGATTGAAGAGGTGAGTTTTTGTGAGTTTTTTGAAGGTGTGAGGTCAGTGCAGTCTCTGATGGGTTGGGGGAGTGAGTTCCAGAGGGAGGGGGCAGCGAAGGAGAAGGCTCTGTCCCCCCAGGTCCGGTGATTGATGTGGGTGGGGATGGATAGGAGGTTGGCTTCTGATGAGCGGAGGCAGCGGGAAGGGGCGTGGTGGTGCAGCAGGTCTGTGAGGTAGGGGAGGGCCTGATGGTTGAGGGCTTTGTGAGTAATGAGGAGGACTTTGAAGTTGATTCTTTGACGGACGGAGAGCCAGTGGAGGTTCTGGAGGACGGGAGTGATGTGGTCTCGGGAGCGGGTGAGGAGGCGGGCAGCAGAGTTCTGGATATGTTGGAGTTTATTGAGGAGGTTGGATGGTATGCCGTAGACGCGTAGAGGATGCTATTGCAGTAGTCGAGTCGTGAAGTGATGAATGCATGAATCAGGGTTTCAGCAGCAGAGGAGGAGAGTGATGGGCGGAGACGGGCAATGTTTTTGAGGTGGAAAAAGGCGGTCCTGGTGATGTGATTTATGTGGTGGTTGAATTTGAGCTGACTGTCGAAGATGACTCCGAGGTTGCGGATGTGAGGGGGGGGAGATAGAGTGTGGCTGCCAATGGTGAAGTTGAAATTCTGGATGTCTTTGATACGGGATGGGGGGCCGATGATGATGATGTCTGATTTGGCACTGTTCAGTTGGAGATAGTTTGTTTGCAGAGACAGTTGGTGAGAGTGGAGTGTGTTGTGGGGGTGATGGTTTTTGTTGAGATATAAAGTTGGATGTCATCGGCGTAGCAGTGAAATTGAAGGTTGTGGCGACAAATTATTTTGCCAAGGGGGAGCATGTAGAGGATGAAGAGGAGGGGGCCAAGCATCGAACCCTGGGGGACACCTTGGGACAGAGGAGCAGTGTCGGAGGTGCAGTTGTTGATGTTGATAAACTGATGTCTGTCGGTGAGGTAGGATTTCAGCCAGGAGAGTGCAGTGTCGGTGATGTTGAGTGATGATTCGAGGAGGGACAGCAGGATGGCGTGGTTGATGGTGTCGAATGCTGCGGTGAGGTCGAGGAGGATGAGGATGTTAAGATTGCCGGAGTCAGAGGAGAGGAGGAGGTCGTTTGTGATTTTGAGAAGAGCTGTTTCGGTGCTGTGTTTTGATCGGAAAGCGGATTGAAATGGCTCAAAGAGATCATTGGAGCTGAGGTGGGCTTTAAGTTGTGAGGCAACGACACGTCCAAGTATTTTTGACAGAAAGGGGAGATTTGATATTGGCCGGAAGTTGAACATGATGTCAGGTGTGAGTCCAGGTCTTTTGAGAATGGGTGTGACAGCAGCCAGTTTGAGAGAGGGGGGAACTGATCCAGATCTGAGGGAGGAGTTAATGATGGTGGCGATTAGTTGGGAGATGGCAGGGAGGCTCTCTTTAACAAATTTGGAGGGCATTGGGTCAAGTGTGCAGGTGGAGTTAATTCCAGTCATGAAGTCGGACAGTTGCATGGGGGTCACAGGGGAGAAGTGGGACAGGGGCTGTGAGGTGAAGGGGGGGGAGCCAGGAGGGGAGGTGGGGGGTGCTGATGAGGGTGTCAGATTGCTGTAAATGTTGCTGATTTTGGTTTGGAAAAACGAGAGGAAGGAGTTGCACTGTTCGGTGGTGAAGGATGAGGTGGCGTTGTCACAGGGTTTGAGAAGTTTGCTGATGGTGGAGAACAGACACTTGGGGTTGCTGGAGCCAGACTGAATGAGTTGTGAGTAGTAATTAGACCGGGCTGCTTTGAGTGCGTTTCTGTACTGCTGGAGATAGTCTTTGTAGATTTGAAGATGGACTGTTAGTGTGGTTTTCTTGTGTTGGCGTTCAAGTTGACGTTTCCTTGATTTCATTTGGCGGAGTTCGGGGGTATACCAGGGGGCGGAGTGTATGAAAGAGACATTTTTTGTTTTTGTGGGGGCCAGGTCATTGAGACAGAAGGAGAGGGTGCTGTTATAATAGTCCACAAGTTCAGATGGGTTTTCAGAAAGTGGGGGGGGGGGGGAGACAGACATCTTGCAGGTAATGGAGGCAGTGATTGCTGAAGGTGAGATGGATTTGAGATTTCTGTAGGTTATTGTGCGTTTTTGCTTTTGGGCGGGGATGGGGATGTTGATGTCCATGATGATGGCCAGGTGATCAGAGATGTGGAGATTGAGGCTGGACCGATGATGGATGGTGAGACCAGTGGAGCAGACCAAGTCCAGGATGTGACCACGGCTGTGTGTTGGGAAGTTGATGTGTTGAGAGAAGTTGCAGCAGTGGGACCAGAGAGTTTAAAGATCAGGTGTTCAAATGAAGAAACATCAAGGATGGGGATTATGGTAGCTTTTATTTCCTTTCTGATAATAGCAGCTATACCACCACCCCGCCCTCGTGGGCGAGGTTTGTCAATGTATGTGAATCCTGTTGGGGTGATTTGATTTAAAGAAAAATAGTCCAGGGGTTTTTGCCATGTTTCGGTCAGATACAGAAAGTCCAGGTTATTGTCTTTAAAGAATTCATTTAGAATGTGGCTTTTATTCAACCTGATCTCACCAGAATGCGTGACTCCACCACGACTCCTTAACACCGCATTGCGTGGTGGACTCACGAACTTTGTTACATTTACGTGTCTGCACCACGCAAACAACCCCAATGTAAAGTGAATGAGGCTCTTTTGTCGTGGTGCACACACGCATTTCTACAACGTCCTGCAGTGAGCTTTTATTCTATAAAACGGTTTTAAAATCTACTTTATAGCTTGTAGTAACTCACGGGAGGCTTCTTTTATTTTATTTGTATTATGGTGCATTAGTTACGAATTTTTGTTTTGGTTTGTGGACAGGGGGAGTGGAAGGAGATTGGTCAGATTCACGTGTTGTTGTGATGGCGTAGTGTGGGCGTGTGACAGGACCGAATGGACGGGATGGAGTGTGGAGGCGTGGAATGAAATAAAAACGTACGGCCAGCTTCTGTGTGGAGGACGGCGTTTGCGGAGTATTTCATTATCTGCGAGGATGTCCATGCAGTCCGGAGGCAGGCGGTTATTAAAGGAGTGGAGATCTGACAGGGAGTAGAGCGGCGGCATGATCCGGTGAAGTGGCGCTAGCACGGAGCTAGCTAATGCTGGGGACCCGGGCAGCAGAGACCAGGAGCCGGATGACCGTGGAAGAAGGAGCGGTGTGAGTCCAGATAAAATGAGAATTATAATCCACAGCATATCAGGAGAATAATTCCAGAGGAGAATCGTAGGAGGGGCTGACAGCCTGGTGCAGAGTGGGAGCCGGGTGACCAGCCTACTAGCTGGTTAGCTAGCTTGATAGCCACCGGCTGTAGGCGGCAGGGAGAGACGATGTCAGCGGGGAAGCCGGCTGATCGCAGCGGGATGGGAAGACCCACACGAGCCGTGGAGTTAGGGTGGAGTTGGGGTGGAGACAGAAATGTTAGCTCAGCAGACTTCAGGGAGCCGAGGAGCTTCTAGGTAGCAGCCTGCTAGGTCCGATAATGCTAGCTAGCTAGCTAGCGGGCTAGGGACCGGTGAGCAGGAAAGAGCCAGCAGGTAGGAGATGACAACACAAAGATCTGTGTCGATTCGATATAGAGATGCTGCTATTTTTGCTGATGACTGACGTTTCAAAAGTAGAGAGCCAGACAGGAGAGGTTCTGATCTGGACTAAAGAACAATATTTGGGGCGGAGGAGCGGCGAACAAACAACGCCAGCACCCTCGGCGACCCGGGAATGAATGAAAACTATAGGTTACTTACGTAACCCCAGTCTTCAGAGTAACATGAAGTGAGATGTCTCACTATGGGATGCGCCTCATCGCGGAGCAAACAGAAGCATCAATCTCATTACGCCAATCCTGATTGGCTGGTGATCTTGACGTCAACGTCAGGGGAAATCACCCCCTATAAGTAGCCTGCGCCACGGCATGCTTCATTCAAAATAAGCACCTCTTCTCGCTTCACCATAGCAAGGAGGGCCGTCTGGTGAGACATCTCACTTCATGTTACTCTGAGTACTGGGGTTACGTAAGTAACCTATAGTTCTCATTCATAACACTCCGTTCGATGTCTCACTATGGGATATTGTAGCTCCCGTATTGCCAGACGAGCTTATCTCGAAGATCACCGATCCACCAGAATTTAACAGGTGGAGTCCCGACTCAACAAGGTGCCCAGCACTGCTCGGGCCACGCTTGGAGCGGAGACGTCCAGCCTGTAAAAGCGGACAAAAGTGAGCGGCGAAGACCAGCTTGCCGCTGCACAGATATCCTGGATGGAAACACCCTTGAACAAAGCCCAGGATGTAGCCAGGCCCCGAGTCGAGTGAGCCCGCAGACCCGAAGGTGCTTGCAGATTCTGACTCGTATAGGCCAAAGCAATCGCCTCCACGATCCAGTGGGATAGTCGTTGCTTAGTAACAGGCTTACCCTTGTGAGGTTTAGCCCAGGACACGAAGAGTTGTTCATTAAGACGAAGCTCTTTTGATCTGTCCATATATGTGTGCAAAGCCCGGACTGGACACAATAGATCCTGCTGCTGCTCCCCGGAGGAAACCAGCTGCGGAGGAAATGCCTCAATGTCAATCGGGGTACACGAACCAACCACCTTTGGTGTAAAGGCAGGGTTGGGTTTCAACAACACTCTCGTTTTCCCTGGGGCGAACTGAGTGCATGAGGGATGTACAGACAGTGCATGGATATTACTGACCCGCTTGGCGGATGCCAGGGCCAGTAACAGCACTGTCTTGAGTGACAGATGTTTCATGTCAGCTCCTTCCAGGGGTTCAAATGGGGTCATTTTGAGCCCATTTAAAACCACTGCCAGGTCCCATAAGGGCACCAGCGACCTGGAGACAGGGAGGAGCCTGCGCGCTCCCTTCATAAAACGGCAAACCAAAGGATGTTGGCTAGCCGTCTTACCCTCAAAGCCCACATGGCATGCAGCAATAGCAGCCAGGTACACCTTGATCGTGGAAAAAGCTCTGTGTTTATCGATCAAGTCCTGTAGGAATGATAAAATCACCCCGACAGGACATTGAAAAGAGATGTGCCCTTCTTGAAGGCACCACTCCTCAAACACCCTCCACTTACAGTCGTAAAGAGACCTGGTGGAGGAAGCTCTCACACTCTGAATAGTGTTTATCACCTTCTGAGGGAGTCCCACTGTATTCAGATTGTACCACTCACGGGTCAGGCCCATAGTGCCCCGTGCTCTGGGCGTGGGTAAAGGATCGCCCCCCCCCCTGAGACAATCTGTCCCTGCGTGGTGGGGGATGCCACGGCTGCCCGCACAACAGCTGATATATCCCCGCCAGCCCGTATATTGCGGGCTAGGGTGGAAACATCAGAGTAAGTGTGTGGCGTTGCTCTTTCACTCTGGCCGGAGTTAAGGGGAACAGAACCAGGGGTGGGAACGTGTACAGAGGACCCGGAGGTCAATCGTGTACGAGTGCGTCCCCGCCTAACGGTGCGTTTAAATCGTGCATTAAAGAGAACAGCTGTCATTGAGCATTTTCTCCCCTTGCGAACAGACTTAACGCGGCTCCACCGTAACGCACCCACAGCGGACTCTCGATCCTTGGATGAGGAGTCCAGTCTGCATAGAGTGGTGCACCCTTTGACAGTAATTCTGTCCCTAGGTGCATAACACCCGGTACTTGTGTCGTTCTCAGAGAGAGGAGACGTCTGCCGCTGCAAGGGATCAGTTTGTGTGCCAGTGTGTGTGACTGGAGACAACGCAATCTCCCCTGGCGGTTCATACACGATATCGTGTTGTCTATCCTCACGGGGACATGAAGTCCTCTGAGAGAAGGCAGGAAGCATTTTTGGGTGGGGAACACCGCTAAAAGCTCCGGGTAATTTACGCGTGCCCGCTGGAAGTCTCTGTTCTAGAGACCTCTCACCGGGCGACCTTCGTAAGTCCCCTGTCAGCCCGTCTGACCTGCGTCCGTGGTGACCACCTTCCGTGAAAGGACTGCACCCGTAGGCGCGTCCCGCACTGGAAAAGTCAGGTGTCGTGCCACTACGCATTTCATAATCACCAAAACTCTCCGTAAGCCGTGGCGTTCGGGGTTTAGTTTTATTATGAGGCCCATGTTGAGCGGGTGCTTTACGAGGAAATTTTCCTCTGTAATCTGACTCCGCTCGGTGGGCTTTATAGATAAAACCCTTCTTTCTAGGAGAGAGAGAACCTTTCTCTCCAGAATGTGGGTTGACTCTCTCTGGGTTTGTGAAAACAGATAAGTTATAACTGTTTTGAGAAGCCCAGGCAGACATCGTGAGTATCTCCTGCTGTATGCTCCTTAGAGCCAGCTGGGATGTCACTCTTATGGCTCCGACCGGCACTGTGCATGTGTGTGCCGGTGGTGCCCTCACGGCTCCAGTCGGCACTGCGCATGTGTGTGGCGGTGGCTTCACGGACCCGTCAATAATCCGTCCTTTGAGAGGTGCCGTAGCTGCTCTTGAAAGGGGAAGGATTGACGGGCCGTTCTTTACAGCTCTAGCCGGCACTGCGTACGCACGTGGCGGTAGTGCCCTTAAAGCCCCAACCGGCACTGCGCATGCGCGTGGCGGTGGTGCCTTCACAGACCCGTTTTATTATCCGCCTTTTGAGAGAGGCCGTAGCTGCTCTCAGAAGGGGATTTATGGTTAACGGACTGTTTATTGTCTTTCTTTTCATTTTTTTGAGCTGCGCCCTTGGCCGGAGCCTGGATGCGTCAGCGGAAAATGGTTTATTCAGACAATAATGATGTGACATGTGTTTTGTGCGGACTTGAGGATGGCGTTGAGGCATCTCTCGAGGCGGCGGGGACACATTTAGAGCCGGGGAAGGAACTTCCAGCTCCGTCACGGAGGGGAGAAGGAGGGGCTGTCAGGCCGCTCGCTTCTTCTTCCTCGCCTGCTGGCCGAAATTCTGGGTTGGCTGTGCCTGGGCTACAGCCGGAACCGGAGATTTTCTAGACCAACTCGCCCTCGTCTCCTGCCTGGGCTGGGGACTCGGGGCGGGCTGCGCCCCCTCTGCTGTCCTGGTACTTTGAACCCAGCAGAGCGCGGTGCAGCGTGGGCGAAGGGCCGCCGTTGCAAAGGCCGCGGCTGGACCCTTCGAGGGAGACAAAGGTGGAGGGCCTCGTCTTCCTTCTTTTTCGACTCGCACTTCCTCTGCATGGAAGCGAGAGCGGAGCCGAAAATCCCCTCGGGAACGATGGGCATGTCAAGCACATCTTCCTTTTCCCGGTCTGGGGGGTTGGTGAGGTTGAGCCATCTAGCTCTTTCCTGCACCACCATGATCCCCATTACCTTGCCCGTGGCCTGGACGGCGCAGCGTTGGACACGGAGACAAATGTCTGTGACTGCGGCTATCTCGTCCAGAGTGGCCGGTCCAGGATTGCTCGACATATCCTCACAGAGCTCCGCTTGGTATGCGGTTAGCATCGAGGAAACGTTCAGAGCCCTGGCGGACAATGCTGCAGCTCTGCAGGCCCGTTCCGTCATGGTAGACTGGAATCGGTCCGTTTTTGCTGGCAGCGTGGGGTTCCTGCTTGGCGGCTGGCCCATCCTCGGTAGGAGGTGGGCTGCCACCAGTGGTTCCATAGGTGGTATGTGGAGCAGGCCGAGCCTCTCCATACCGTCACAGTCAAGGGAGTGGGCACCCTGGATTGGGGCCTTGTTGCTAAAGGGCCAGTCTCTCCACGAGACCGACACCTCATCCAACATCTCCGGGAAGACCGGGAGGAGTTGCCTCTTTGCCCTCGTTGTTTGGGAAAAAAGTTTTCCCTCGTAACGGGACCTGGAGGTCTCCTTGGCCACTTCGGGCCATGGGATGTCTAGTTTGGCCGCAGCGCGCTGACACACGGCTTGTAGGTCCATACTGAGACAGGGCGAAGCTGGTGTGCTGTCGCCCGGGGGAGCAGCCATCGCTCCCGGCTTTGCAGCCTGAGTCGATGACATGAAGATGTCGTCTTCCTGCTCATCCGAGTCAGACAGGAGGAACTCAGAGGTGGACTCTTCGTCCTCCATGTAGTCTAACTCCAGGACATCTTCCGCGGGTGAAACCATGGTGAGGTCCAGTCGGGAGCCCCAGCTTGGTATAGCGTGGGGCCCCGTTCCCGCGTTTCTTGCCGCCACCGGATCTCGGCCTGATATGGTGCGGGATTCCGGTTCTGCGGGTGCCGCTGTCGGTGAGCCCCAGACCGCAGTGAGGGGCTCCATCTCTGCGGCAGACGTCCCCGTGTCTTGATTGCCGGTCGGCAGATCAGTGGACATGAGGGGGTCCCGTCCCGACAGGTTAACTTGTTGCGCTAACCTTCGGTGGAGGCTCTTCACGGTGAGGCGGGCACAATGTCCGCACGAGCCGGGGTTGTCGATGGCCTCCTGGGCATGTTCCAGCCCGAGGCAGGACGAACAGATCTGGTGTGAGTCTGTGCCTGACACTTTCAACCCGCAACCGCAGCGCCGAGCCTCCGAGTTCCTGACTCCTCTGGTGTGAGGGGGAGAGGCATCCATCTCGTTCGCCGTGAGGCGTGGAGAGGGTCCGCTCATGACAGGTACGTTCGAGAAAAAAGTGTTTACCGATCTGTCTTTAATCCGGGGGAAAAAGGACAGCGTGGGTAATATTCCTGTAATCCTTTTCTCCTCCGTGGAAGAGAGAAGAAAAAAGTGTCCTCGCTACCGTGGTGTCGGTAGTGAGGGAAAAAACACAAGTTAGCGACTGGTGTGTTGCTAACTTGAAGTCAAAACCTTACCTTACTCCAGAGGAAGAACGGCGAGGTTGACTATAATATTCCTCTGTGAGAGAATAGGGTAGCCGGCTAACGCCCGTCGACCGAAAATTAGCTTTGGGTTCAGTCTGTGGACTGTTAAGCTAGCCCGGCTACCGTTCGTGCTCTGAAGCGAGAAGAGGTGTTTGAATGACGCATGCGTCGTGGCGCAGGCTACTTATAGGGGGTGATTTCCCCTGACGTTGACGTCAAGATCACCAGCCAATCAGGATTGGCGTAATGAGATTGATGCTTCTGTTTGCTCCGCGATGAGGCGCATCCCATAGTGAGACATCGAACGGAGTGTTATGAATGAGAACTTTATTACAGACTCAGGGTCCAGATAAAAGACAAGGCATTACATATAATAAATTACATACACAGCATAAAAAGAATTCATAGTTTAAGAATAATTTAAATCAGTGTCCTAAAAAGAGACAACTATACCAATGTCTCCACAGCTGCGATTGGTAGCGTGTAGTACTAAACCTTATGTTCGATAAGGCCAAGAGGATTTCATTATCAGAGTCATTAAGCCGGCAAATACATTTATACATAAGATTTCTTAAAACAGCTTGTAGAGTATTGACTCCTGCAGCCACAAACATTTCACTTGCACTAGACCATCGAGGTCTCTTCAGCAATATTCTCATGGCATCATTATAAGCTACTTGAAGTTTCCGTAAACTTGCTTTTCTGTAGTTTGACCACAAATGTGCCGTACAGAGCGGTGTGCAATATGCTCTGAACAGAGACATCTTCACTCCATCTACATGCACCAAACTTACGTAGGAGAATGTTTGCTTGTGCATACATCATGCGGCATTGCCTATAAATATCTTCATCTGTCATTTGTTCTGTAATAAAGTGTCCAAGATATTTTAACTTATTACAGACACTAAGATTAATATCAGACAATTTAAAATCAGGAAATTTAAGACATTTATCTTCTTTGGTTCTAAAGATCATGACAGCACTCTTACTGGCGTTGTATTTGATGTCATGCTCCACACCATACACAGAACAAACAGCAAGAAGCTGCTGAAGACCAGCGCTAGATGGACTCAGCACAACAACATCATCTGCATACATAATATGGTTCACTAGAGTACTACCAATCATGCATCCAGTATTACAGGCGAAAGAGCATCTTTATATATAACATATTAGAACATATTAGAGCTGCTTGGCTGGCTCAGTCACATTGACACTTGGAAAACACATCTAACAGCACATTTTGGTACATGTGTGTACAGCCTCACTGATTCCTGACAAATGCTTTTCCATGTTCAGCTCATCCCTGTGGGACGTCTCCTCCACAACAGCTTTACGTTGCCAGGTGAGCGGCCCAGCGGGGCGGGGACCGGCTCAGAGTCACCTACAGAGTATCCTGATCAATAATTCAAACACGTCTCCTGCGCTCTATTTACACACCTATATAAGTCCACACACTGAAAGCTGCCAGTATCAATCATTAAGGTGGCAAATAACTCAGGAATCCTGTTTTCAGTAAGAGACGCTTCAGCACTTTGACAATCTGTAGAAACAGTACTGATTGAACATTTACTGGCATTGTATAAACATGGGGCAAACACTACTTTGCAACCACACAATGCATTAACAGAATTAAAAGCTATTGCAAATGACATATCATATATACCATCACTTAATAACCAGGGCTGCACAATTTATTGTTTTAGCATTGACATTGCTACAAAGAGAACATGCAATTTCAAGTAAGGCTTCCCACTTCCAAGATTTATCCACAAGAGAAGTCTGTCCGACACGATATTATGTACTCTGATCGACTCTGATACATAACGTTTGTAGCTAGTGAATGCATACTCCGTATTAGCCGTCCACCACAACCAGAAAAGGAGCGGGGAATGGGATATAAAACAACAAAAAGTCTGTAAAAATAAAATAAACTGTTAACGCAGTTGTATGAAAATATGTTAGCTACAGAGAGGATGATGAACAAAAACAGGTCCGCTGAAAACCCCATATCTTTAAAATGACAATATACATTGCAAAAAATGTTTTTGGCATTTAATGGCACTTAGAGTTCATCATAAATTGATCCATGAGAGACACACGGACACACACACAATAAAAAATGTGACATATCAGCCTGATATGTATGTGACAAAAACAACCAGATTCAGAGACAGCTTCATCCCGCAGGCAATAAGTCTGTTAAACAACTAAACTGCTGAAACAATTTCATAACATTCACCTGCTACTTAGTAATTATTTATCTATTATCTAATATATCATTCCAATAACTTGTATATAGACTCGTATTGCACTATTCCACTTCTTTTATCTCACTTTTTTAAAAACTATTTTTCTTTTTGTATTACTTTTAATATAGTATATTTTAATATTGTCTGCTTATCTGTATTATTGTGTTGCATTGTTGGAGAAGCCTGTGACCTAAGATTTTCAACGACATAATTACTATTGTAGCTATGTTAGTTTGACAATAAAGAAAGAACCTTGAACCTTGAACCTTGCTGATTGAACAGCATCCTGAAATACAGTCTGCAGCAGATCTTCACACTAAAAACACACCAGCTCATGTTTGTCTAAGACCAGTAAACACTCAGAAGCAGTGTGCAGTTGTTCAATATTAAATAATTAAACCTGACTAGAGAATAAATAAAAGATGTAGTGTCGCTGTGCACCACACATGTGTTTCCTCAAAGATCTTAAACCTGAGCAGGTGTGTCTGAGAACAGATGAGCTTCATCAACACGGAGACAAAGACAACAAGCTCAAGAGCTGCAGGCGGGATCCACTTCCACTGAAAAACACACAGATAAGTCCTGTGACAACCAGGAGGTCAGTGTGAGGATGTGCACAGGACCAGGACTATGAAGGTGGATGATGAGATAAGGGAGGCTGTAGCTCAGTGGGTAGTGTGCTGGACTTCGAATCAGGGGATAGCAAGTTCGAGTCCCACTGCAGTCAGCATGTCGTTGTGTCCCTGGGCAAGACACTTCACCCCAAATTGCTCCTGTGGGGATTGCCCACAGTACTGAATGTATGTAAGTCCCTTTGGATAAAAGCGTCTGACAATTGACATGTAATTTAATGTAATGTGATCAAACCTATGGATCAAACACAGATAACAATCTATCTGAAATCAAATCATCTTTGAGGGTCATCTAGAGCCAGAAACACTTTTCACGCAGAGCCAAGACCAGAAAAAAGTAGTACATTAAATACACTTTTCTTGGATATATTCGTCATATTTTGTATTTTCATTTCTGTAATTCTGCATTTATTTAGCTCTTCTGTTTCGTAAGATCACAGAAATTCCTTTTTCTGCTGCCTTGTTTACTTCTAGAAAACATGAATCCCGCTCGCTCTACCATACCATGCCCAGCACACCTGCACGCGCCACACCCCTCTCATAATTTATGACACTTTGCAGTACTGTTTATTTGCTCTAAATACAGTATGTGTGCTATTATGCACCAAACACCAAGGCAAATTCCTTTTCTAATAAACTTGATCCATCAAAAATACATTATGTTTCTACCTCTGTCTTTCTCTCTGCTTGTTTCCATTCATACATACATCTACTATCTACTACTCATAGAGGCATTCAATGCTTAAGAAAACGTTTTAAAACTCAGCGATTGTCCTCATCAAAAGTGATACAATCAGCCAATCAGTATTGAACTAATGCTGAGCTTGTAGATTGTATATTAAATGTAGTTTCTCCATCAGTGTCATTAAATCATTCATCGTCATTGTCATGTCTCCCATGTCCCTTACATTCCACAGGGTAAGGTCTACAGATCAGCAATGACTGAACATTATGTGTCTGGCAACACATTTGTTTTTGTATCCATGCCATCTCTCAGAGGCAAATTGAAGTGGCTTTCAGTGCTTGGCATGTGTGGAACACTGGTGTGAGGTGATTTGAAAAAATATTCACAGGATTTTCCTCCAAAATCATGTCTGCAGTTTAACACCACAAATGGTTTGTCAATTATTCAAGGTATTACCAGAGAAGAAGGGACTTTCTCATCACATGTCAGCAGTTAGCTGATGAATGATCATCACACACACATGGAATATGCTACCATTCACTGAATTTAAAACAGATGCAAAAAAAGTAAATTGCTCACGTCGTATGCTTTCAGAGAAACATGAGAGAAAAAGGAGGATGACATCTTGTTCTTCAACATCTACAGAATGACTCAGCCGAGCCAAATCATCACAGCAAAGATGATGGCTGTTACATTTTTTCATTTTCTTTCCCGCTACCATCTGGCAAAGCCTACGGTCCAACACACACACACATCCATGCACCATTAACACTCAAACATTCCACAGATTGTCCATCCAACTTTCTTACACTTAATCACAGCTTTTCAGCACTTAGCTACCCACCCGAATCACACAGAGCGAGCAATTTAGCACTCACACACACACACACACACACACACACACACACACACACACACACACACACACACACACACACACACACACACACACACACACACACACACACACACACACACACACACACACACACACACACACACACTCACACAGTGTGGAGACTGGTGAATTCACTGAAGCAGAACAGTGGGAGATGTAGATCACAGACGGAAATACATCAAAAGAAATCCTGAAGGTTGAACAACCTTGTTTTGTTAGACAGTCTGACGGCAGGATTGAAACATCTTAAATCGTCAAATATAATAATGAAGAAACACATTAATCTCATACAACTCGACAAGTTCTGCATATTGGATTTAAGCACCTTGGTCCAAACCTCGTGCTGATAGATATTAATGTAGTCGATTGTGGTCCATGCTATAGGATGAATATACGCCCACTTTACCCACTCACACACACCCTGCGTCTCTGCCGATTGACGCTAAAAGCACATACAGTTCAGCTCCCACCCACTGCTGCTGTGCACAGGAATATGTGAGTGCCACTCAACCTGGACTCAGAGTGACTGAGCCCACACTTTCACATGCCCAACACTATTTCAGGCTTCATGAACAGCGGAATAAATAGGTGAAAAATCCTTTTAATGTTTGACGAGGAATAATGGAATAATGTTTTTACAGAGAGCAAAAAACGGCTTGAATATATCTGTGCTTTCTGCCTTCTTTAGATATTTATTATAACTGAAAAAAAGGTAAATATTGTTTAGGCAACACTGATTTTTCATAATTTTCTGACTCTTTTATACAATTAAAACACGATGTACCCTTACTTGTTGTACTTTATTTAAGTTTTGAATAATCTCAAGTGCAAGACATACTCAGGCCTTCAACTGAAGTAAAATACCAACACGACAGTATGAAATACACTGCATTCTCAATTCAACTTGACAAAATAAATATCTTTATCTCTTCATTAATAATCTGTATGTTAATTGTATTAATAAGTAAACATCATAATGTGTAAAGGGACTAAAGCTGTTGAGTGGAATAAAAGTAAAAAGAGCTGAGATTTAGTAAGTAACTCAAAATAGTACACAAGTACGATACTTGAGTTAATGTACTTAATGTTGCTTTATATTTAACAAACCAACTAGTACATCTTCAAAGACAAGACAAAACTCTAAATCACATTTAAAAGTCAGAGTTTGACCCACTTAACCTCTCAACAAAAAGATGGGGCAACTACCCACATATTCATATCGTATACATTTGCATATTTTAATTTGCTTCCTCTTTAAACTTTTTTCAACTTCTTCCGGTCCCGTAAAACAGAATGTGTGAGCAGACAGTATTTAACCCTTTGAGGATGTGAATAATTTTTGGGGCAGAGACTGAATAACAAGTCCTGCAACCGGTAAGCAATTCATCTGACAACAGTAATTAATTCATCCTTAATTAGCGCTGCAACTAGAAGCTTCTGTTCTCTCCCTCATACTAAATACATACTGTGTGTATTGTGACATTTTTGTAACCCAAGTATTTTTACCACAGGGCATTTTACAACCAGGGGACACTCTCCATCTGTAGCCATCAATAATTCATAATTTCCTTCCCTTTTCCACTCAGCGAAACTGATGTTGTTTCCTTTATAAAGTAAAGATTTCTTTGGAGAATCCCCAGCGTCCAAATAGACATGAGTGAGGAAACAGAGCCTTGTTATATCATCTGTCTCCTGTTCTTTGAAACTGTCCACTCCTACAGCTCAGGATGAAGCTGAGAGTGTAGGTGTAAAACACGACAGTATGCAGGTAGTACAGGTTATTCAACGGCAGCATAAATAGAAATGGATTTTGACGACAAATGCAGCAAAATGAAGTTAAAAAAAGAAAGCAAGAATAAAATTGTGGTTTAAGCCACCTCACTTCTGGTAGATAAACCAGATAAAGTGCAAACAAACAGACTTAACTAACTGTATGTGGCATTAGGACTGCACTATTTTTAACCCTGATTGCGATGTTAACCTGGATGAAAAACACACTGTGCAAGACTGCTTTTCCACACATTTTTCTAGCATCAGAAGATCAAAATAAGATCAACAAGCAATCGTTTGTATTTAAGCAGTAAACTGTTGCATTATCCCAAGTAATGTCTCACCAAGACATTCAACAAAATTATCGTTTGTCACATATTTCCCTCCTATCGGACGTCCCTGTGTGGCGTTCAGCTCTAATTAAAACATCTACTTTTGGCGTTTACCGAAATGCAAAGCAACTGTTGACTTCCGCTGAGGCTGCCTGCAACAGATCAATAACTCATCACTCAGCCTTTGTCTGCGAGGATACGGCCATCAGTGTACTGGACAGTCTGCGTCTATAAAGAGCCAGGTTCAATAAAGAGCTGAAGAGGGGAGTGAAGGGGACAGATGCAGACATTAAAGCCCCCATGGGAACTTTGTGAGGAAGAAGAAATTAACATTTTGAAGGCTGCATGAGGACACTGCACGGCAGAAATGGTGCCCTTTCACCTTGTGGCGATATGTTTGAAGACGGGAAGATTAGTCAGTGGGAAGTCACTTGGGACACATAGCTAAACCCAAGGTGTGGAATATATCTAGATATCAAAGGTATTATTTTCAATGTTATCCAAAATAAAGACCCTCCTCTTACTGATAAAGAGATGCTGTATGGAGGTGATGTGTTGTAGTGAACTTGAGATGACCTATTCCAACTACAAAGGAAGTTTATCAGCCACAAGAAAGGATTTGGAGCAATACATGTATTACTGTTATCATTGTCAACTAATGTATGTGCAGTGTGAGAGTTGGAAAGGTTAAGAGGCGCAGCGACAGTTACTTTGGAGTTCAAGTGGTTAATGAGGGCAATAGAAGAGACAAAAAAACAGTCACAGCTTCATCAGTTGGTGTTAAATGAGGGCTCTCACCTGTGTAGTCCTCGAAGCACTCGCAGGTGTACCCCCCCTCTCGGCTGCGACACACTCCGTGGGCTCCGCAGGGTTTGGAGTAGCAGAGGTCGATCTCCGTCTCGCAGTAGTCTCCTGTGAAGCCGGTGGGGCAGCGGCAGCGCAGCCCGGCGATGGGGTGGATGGGTCTGAACAGGATGGTGTCGGATGAGACAAATGGCGCCAGGCTGTCGAACTTCAGCACCGACACACACTTCATGTAGTTCTCACACGGCTCCCGCAGGCAGATGTTGTCGTCAAAGGGAAGAACTTCCTGTGAGGAGATCTTAGCAAGGAGGCTGCGGTTTAAATACAGCCTCTCCTGGAGTTCCTCTGAGCCGAAAAACTCTCCTCCGCCTCCACCCCCTCTTCCAGCCCGGTCGCCTCCATCGCCCTGACCCCCGGGCCGCTGGTGTCCCTCCCCCAACACGGGCACCGCCACAGACAGGCTGACGTTGAGGATGCGAGCGCTGACGTCCGTGTCGTCTTGGATGTTGAAGATGACGACGTCCTCAGGGGCGGCGGACAGGACGCGGGCCACGCCGTCCAGGAACTGGGCGAGCAGCAGGGACAGGAAGTGCTCCTGGGAGGTGTTGGCCAGCCGCAGCGTGATGCTGTTGGAAAGCATCTCGTCCGTGATGATGGTGACCTGGAGGAGACACTGCGCTGACACCATGTTTTCACCATCTGATAAAAACAGAGAAAAGGAATAGGTAATGTTAGATTGATGGGAAATCTCTTTTAGATGTTCTGAATCTTCAGGTGTTCTGAGTACATGTAGGTGCAACGACAAACGAAAAACCCAAAGTTGGGCTTGGGCTTTTTGCTTTTAGGTGATTTTTTGGGGGAAAGGGTTGGTGGTGGCGGGTGAAAAAGAAGAAAACAGGAAATAAATGTCTGGGTTTTATAATAATAAACTACACTGAAGAACACTGAGGTAGAGTAATTTTATAAAATCAACTTCACATGAAATATCTGAGGAATAATCAACTCATTCACTTTGTCCAATAGTAAAGTTACAAAGTATAATACTATCTTAGGTTTATTAGCAGCAGGGCATCCGCTTGTAACATAACACGAGATAAACTACAACACAAGAACCAGGGTGTTTTTAGGTTGCAAGACAGATCTACCTTGGAAACACAATAACGTCTAGTTAAGTGGATGAATTCATGTAGTTGAAGCTCCTGAAATATCTATTAAGAGAACTGTGAGTTGGGTTTGTTAACGTTAAAGGAGGTGGCTAGTGATATTCTATATTTCTGAAACAAATCCCATCAAAAGATTAAAAGCACCATAGTCTTTCTCTCGAGATTTTCTAGCCTTAATCTTTCAAATCCAATCAACAGGAATATCTATTGATTTTTATAAATGCACTGTGATGAGTAGATAATCTTATTCTACGAAAAGATAATTCCCGAGCAGGTGCAGCATCAACACACGGAGCATCTGTTGGACAAAGTAAATGCAGGACTGAAGCAGGTACAGCAGGGAGGAGGACTCATGCAGCAGCTGCTCCTGTATCACTGGCTTCAGGTTTGTTTAGTGGACCCACATGTAAAAACAGGTTGTTGATGTGAAGGCAGTTGATAATGAAGCACTTAAAAGGATACTTTTACCCAAACAGATACTTAAATGGATATCAACACTTTTTTAACTCATATTCTTGGCTCAGACAAGTGTTGCTTTGTGTTTTTCTCATGTGCCAGAACAGATAACGGATGTATGCCAACACTAAGTGTATGATTTCTTTCAATACATTCCAAGTTTCTAATCAGAAATGTCACGGCTGTATTCACAACTCCCTCCGTCTTTGCTTTGTCCGGAAGCAGCGATGCTACTTCATTATACATGCCACACTAAAGCCTTAAGTCTCAAATTCAACGGTTACAGCATTTCTCAGCTCGGCAAATCTCGTCTTTTATCTTGCTGGTTTCATCCTGTTAATGTGTTATACACTATACTATACTTCTATACATTCAATCCTTTAGCTTTGACTGCAGACATGTAGCGTTTTGTCTGCTTTTATACAGAAGCTCTTCACTGTACAATACATTCATTCCCGTGTTAGGATTTTATTAACCAATTCAGACTTGTAATGTAGATTTTGCTTTCATTACATTACATGTCACGTGGGTTTGCTATCCTGGCTCCAAAATGGTGGAATGAGCTCCCCACTGACATCAGGACAGCAGAAAGCCTGCACATCTTCCGGCGCAGACTGAAAACTCATCTCTTTCGACTCCACCTCGAGCGATAGAATTACTAACAAAGAACTGCTAACAGAGCACTTATATACTAATAAAGGGCTGGCTTATCTAAAGCCAGTTGAGTAGCACTTGAAATGTTTGGCTCGATGAAACCTGATGTACTTATATGATTCTGTTTTCTTCAAGGTTGTGTCTTCCTGGTCGAATGTACTTATTGTACGTCGCTTTGGATAAAAGCGTCAACTAAATGTAATGTAATGTCACTTGTTAGACGCTTTTATCCAAAGTGACTTACATACATTCAGTACTGTGGGCAATCCCCACAGGAGCAATTTGGGGTGAAGTGTCTTGCCCAGGGACAGAACGATATGCTGACTAAAGTGGGACTCGAACTTGCTATCCTCTGATTCGAAGAGCAGCGCACTAACTCACTGAGCCACAGCCTCCCCTCCCTCAGCGAATGAAACATAAATTATTCTGTTTCATGATGTTGCCTTGCATGGCAAACATACTTAAGCTGATGCACCCCATTTACATTATCTCAGTAAAGATTATTTTCTTACTTTTCTGCTGTAACCACATTTCCAATAACAACAATAAAACTGCTCATCAGTGGCGAGCAGTCAGAGCCCTGCTCGCTGAAGAGTAAACTTATAATGAAAGTAAGATCCCAAACAATCCAAAACCACAAAGGGAGTTGTTTGTGCTGCTAACAAGGAAAATATCTATGGATCTGATTCAGTTACAGCATGAGGACACATGCCCTACATCCAGCAGACAGAAACAAATGACAATTTAAACTGGATCATTTCGCTTTCTGCCAGGGCTCAATAACTCGTTCTGTAGATGCTTGTCAAACAGCTTACATTGCATTGTACTTAACTTGCGATTCCCACTACCTTTAATCATATTTCACTTCATAAAATCCCATCTTTTAAAACTGGAACCAGTTAAGATGTTATTTCTCGCTAACTTAATTCCTTCATCATGATTAATTGTATGTTTATCTCATCACCTGTGACTCTCCTGTTGTGTGATGCATGTGTGAAAGAGAAACTCTTGCCAGTGTGCCCACCTGATATTGTCATCTGAGAAAAACAAAGTAATATCGGATACACACAAAATATTTAGGTAAGGTTTGCAAACCCTAGCTGCTGATCATACCAGACCAAGTAAGGCTGTAGTAGTAAAACAAGGGGGTTTCCCTGCTGCATGAATTTAACTAACTTAAACAATTTAATCTCTCAACAGTTACATATTCTTGTTGAAGGTCACAGAGAGACCACTATCATTTTGTCTATCTCACCGCGAGCCAGCAGTTTTCTGTGGCCTCAAGAGAAAACACAAAACAGGCTTAATAAAATCAAAAGTGTCATGAAAACAAGCCTCTCCCTCCAAATAATCAATGAGCGCTTTGTTTTGGGCGTCTGGAAGCCGGCCAGAGAGCAGAACCTGCAAGCAGGACTCGCACAAACAAACAGCACTGCCCAAAGTTACCAGATCCCTGTTCTGGCACCGGGCGAGTTTAAACACAGAGTGCCAACAGGGGGAGGCAGAGGAAGAGAGGGGGGGTCATAGAGGAAAAGAGACAGAAGCATGTTTGACACGGCTTTAATCCTTCTACTTTCAGTCAAGCACTTCCAGCACAGTAATAATAGAGGGCCTTAGGAGAGGAAGTGGGACAAATCAAAGTACAGAGACGAGGAGGGTCGCTCCTCTAATTCACACTTTACTGTAAACACACACACACACACACACACACACACACACACACACACACACACACACACACACACACACACACACACACACACACACACACACACACACACACCTGTGCACACAAGAAAACACCGGGAGCTAAGACAAAGGCAGAGGGGCTCTATACTTTCAAACAGAGGAGAAATGTAAGTAGAGATTCACATATGGTTGTTTTGATGAACAGTTAATCTGCCTATTGTTCTGATATTCTATCTATTGATGAAAGTGGTTCCCAACATGGCGGTCAAGAAACCTTGAACAGGTTCGATGGATTTTGGTTTTAATAATAGAGTAAGGAATATTACAACTTATTTAAATCCAGGCCTCTAAAAATGGTGCTATTAACAATCAATGACCATCACAATGTCACAGATCTCAAGGTGACGCCTTGAAGCTTGTCTAAAACTCAAATACATTTATTATAGTAATGAATTTGTTTGATGTTTTTCCTAAAAATAAGACTTTTATGATTTATAAACAATCACCATGACTTCCTTTCTTAAATCATTGAAGGCAAATTGGAATCCTACATACCAGTAACAATCTGTCTATTAGAATGTTTCCAGATTATAGATAGAAATGTGTTTTAACTAAACCTGATTGAACAGCCGTGTTTTTACACTTTCGCCACATTTAACTAAATCTGAAATCTTTCCTAACATGAAAGAAACAAACCAACAACATCTCCTCTCTCCCTCTGCCAGTTTCCTCCTCGTCCATTCAGCTCATATTAGAACTGATACTCTGCAGCAACAGTAGCCAGGAAACACAGCTCTCAGTGAACAGAGGCTCTTAAAGGTTAGGCCACATATAAGGACAGAAATCGCCTTAATTATGTCCTCTGCCAATTTACATTCTTGGTCTGGGTCTCGGGCAGAGCTCCAGATGGAGATGCAGCGCTGGGAAACTGAGCGCGAGGAGAATCTGCTCTGAAAGGAACAGACCATCCTTCAAAGAGGTCATTCTCCATGGAAGGATCCTCCGCTCAGGAACGGAGGGTAAGCGGAGCATTTTTGGCCAAAAAGGAGGAAGAGGGGATGCTTAGATGGTGACGAGGTGCCAGCTCTGAAGTGTGACACTACTCTCAGCCCGGAGCTCGACCCCCTCTGGGCCTCTGGGTGCCAGGAATGCTCTCAGCTGGGAAGTGGCGCCAGGGAAAAGATTAAACACACACTGTGGCTGCAGGACTGCCAAGGCTGTGTACAGCGTTGTGTGTTTATCGGTGTGTGTGTGTGTGTGTGTGTGTGTGTGTGTGTGTGTGTGTGTGTGTGTGTGTGTGTGTGTGTGTGTGTGTGTGTGTGTGTGTGTGTGTGTGTGTGTGTGTGTGTGTGTGTGTGTGTGTGTGTGTGTGTGTGTGTGAGTGTGTGTGAGTGTAGGTGTGTGTTTGTAGGTGGGTGGGTGGTGGTGATCCATACGTCAATACAGAAGCATGTAGACTGAAACTGTGGCGGTTTAGTCATCACTGAGGTTGAGGAAAACCGACAACATGACAATAAATAAAAAATAATAGAGTCTATAATGAAGACAGTATCACTGTTATTCGAAAACCTCACAACATCTTTTCTTGATCAAATGTTGATTTAAAGATCTTCACCAGATACACAAAACTAAATATGTCTTAAGACTATGTTGCCTGTTTTACCTTTTTTAACTCAACTCTTCTCGTACATCAAATGAATACTCTGCAGAGCTCATTGTCTTATATCAAGTCAGGCAGACTCAGAGACAAGAAATCCTTCATGAAATCTCTGACAATAAACTGGGGAATGTAAACAAGCTGAGTCATTACAGAGAAGTCTCAGAAACACACAGGGACTGTGTTTGACAGAAGGTTGTTGATTCCTCATCACACAGAACATTAATTATCAGCCAGGAGGTTGTGTAGGGGAGATGTGGTGCTTTTTATATCTGACATATTAATGAAACCCAGTTTCAACCTTCGTCAAGAGGATTACAAACGGCAAATAATACACTAACAAGATGTAATACGAACACAGAGAGCCTTTAGTACCGTGTTCTTGCTTTAAAGACATATAGTCAAATCAGGATATATTGATTTCAGTTTGAAGACTACGTGGGATCTTAGTGGCCCGGATAATAAATTGCTGAGAGAGACGGAGAGAGAAAGAACAAATCGGGGAGACTGGCCTAATTAGACCACAAAGTTGCCATTAAATCTCCCAGTTGAATCCCAGAAAATGTCAACAAAGTCATGGTGGATAAAGATCAGACTGACTGTGTGACCAAATTACTGAGGACAGAGACATCACTGGAGAGAAGCCCTGACCCTCTTCCTCAGAGCCTTGACTCTGACCATTGATCAGTTATATATTCTCTCTCACAGTTTAAGGATTATATTGTGGTACTTTTGCTTTTTGTCTGTGTATAGAGGACAGCATTAAAGACAGAAAGAGACAGAGGGGTCAACACGATTCCAATGCTGTAATGTAAGTCTGAGCTGTGGGGACACAAAATAAACTGTCCAAATCCAGGAGGCAGCAACCAATGAAAACAGCAAATGAAGGCATCACCTTCAGAGGCCTGAAGGTCAGCAGGCTGAACCCGCTCCTCCTTTACAGAAAGCTCTGCAGAGAATTTAATAAAGCACCAGTGCAGGTTTCTGCCTCATAGAGAGAAACACCTAGTCAACTCAAACAAGAAAGCTGCATTTAAATTACTGAAAGAGGTTGGAAAATGTCAAATTCACTCCATGGTTCCCAATTTACGTGTTGTGACGCGGTTGTGACAAAACAAGCAACCCACTAGGCTAATGAGGAGTGAACAGTTCGGCATAATGTCCATCACCAGAGGAGCTGTTTGTGAGAACACAAATGCCAAATCATTCAGACAGGACATCCAACAGACTTTACCCTGACAGCTCCCTGGTACAAAGTCTGCGTAATGTCCGATTGAGTTCATGTGTGAATATAAACGCTCTTTGTCCAGAGAATTCATGCGGAGAAAGCGGGCATGATGGGGACTGGCATTAAAAAGAGGTACAAAACAGAAGTGAAGTCAAGTAGAAAGGTCATCTACACTGAACGGCAATTAAGATTTGTCAGTAATTGCCAACGTCAGTCTATGAACCTAGCCTAACCCGCATCATATCATGAGTCCTGACCGCTTTATGAAGACACCACCAATCGCCTTAATGAAGCAGTGTATTTCCGTTAAGTGATAATGCTTCTAATACTGAACATCTCCCCGGATGTGTTGCTACATGCTACCACTGATATTGTTCTAAGGTCATATGAGAAAACAGCTATGTGTGTCTTACTTCTGCTTACAAAAAGCCCCTCAAAACCAGCCTACTCCGCCTCTTCATGTGCAGGTTAAATACCGAGCCAATGAAAACACTTTCCAGTTATTGTGGGGAGGGAGAGAATATTACAGAGTCTAAAGAAATACCATTTATCATCATGACAGTGGAGAGAAGATAAATAATCGCACTCGAGCAGCTCTCTCAAGCAGCAATTCATCACATGTCTAATGGTTTATGGGAAAGAACGCCACAATCAAACGAAAGTACGTTTATTCTGCGATCCGGAGCGCCGTGTGTTTCGCCGCAGAAGTGTGTCATGAAGAGGGGGAACCTCCGGGTAAGAAGGTAATGAGGTTGAGCAGAGGCTGTCTTAGCTGTTCAGCATCAGTTCACTACAGTATGTGCAGCACGCTCCGATAACTCAATGCATCAAAGAGCGCAACCATGGGGTCCCATTTCCAAGATCAATAGGCAGATCATAAATTAAAAATCGCTTTGGAGGGTAGAGGCCTGTGGAAGTCTTCGCAGTTCACAGCGTAAACAGCTCCAACCTAGCGAGCCGCACTCAAAACTAACAAGCTTTAATGAGTTTATGATTTAGAAATGAGCGCGCAGAGCATTACTTTCCGTTTGGATGTTTGTTTGTTTATGGGCGGATCAGTGAGATCTGGGCTTGCATATATCAAACTGCTAAAGAGAACAACTTGGGGTTAAACAATTATTTTTTGAAAGTTAAGAATAATACATTTTATCTAGTGACATACTTCTACTTAAAGTAAACTGTAAATCGTCTCTCAAGTGATCACATGATGAGAGCAGGAATAGCCAACTGGTCATTAACCTGACATTTATACACACTCAGTGACATGCAAAAACACAAGCAATTGTATATTCTTTTGAATTTCCAAACACTTGTGTGATATCTTCATTATCTCCAGAAGAAGTTGACATTTAAAATAATAAAAATAAAACAAATCATAGTGGGATACAGTGGGAGGTAAAGTGAGGAGGGATGGGGGAGATGAGAGGTGAAGACGCTGAGAGAGGAGAAAGGGACAGGTGCTCATTGAAGAAATTAGGATACTTAAAAAACCCTTAGTGCTCAATTTGCATCAAACATCCTACTCTTTCGTGGAGTCCTAACTCAGTCAAATCTGAACTCAAACAAAGAACACACATACTTTTGGATTACTCTTAGAAAGTATATCATTATCTCTGAAATCCCTTAGCAATGCACCTCTTAAATCCGTTTGGAAAATAAAATAAAAAGGCAGAACTTGGCTGAGAATCAGCATGTTTTTAAGATCTTAGCTATTAAAGTAATTTTGGTTTACAGTAATGTATAAAGTGAAAACAGGATCTGCTAAAAGCTAATTCAGCATACTTTTAGAAAGGTGCCAATTTGCCTAAATGATAGGCCAAAGGTACGACGATGTCTGGTTTCAGGGAGCCTCACAGTGTCAGGATTATGGTTGAATGGAAACAAATAGAAAAGAAAATGCCAACATGGAGGACATTCTGCCACTGGTAGACAGGAGAAATAAATAAAACACATTTCAAATTAGTGCAGCAATGACAATGCCAGGAAATAATGATGAATGCAAACATATAATTGCACATCAGTAGAAGAACTGTGCAATCACATGTTGAAGAATTATGTAACAGGTTAAAGTAGCATATTCTGAAATACAGTTACCTCTGAAACAGGAACAGCTGTCTGTCTGCAATCATTGTGTTTACATAAAAAACCCTGTTAACGAGCTGCTTCAGTGTTAAACTACTGTCAAAAGGGTCATGTTTGCATTTTGCTGACAAACACCGCACCACTGAGTCCACACAATGTCACAGACAGACAACATCTCCGCACAACGCAGAGCTGAGAGTACAGTCGCTGTGGGGCCACCAACAGGACACAGTGTAATTTAATTACTTTTAAATACTCATGCCCTTGGAACAGCCTGAGACACATTAATTACTGCTTCTCTGCTGCTGCATGTGTATGGGACCCTGACTGTACTACATTTTCACTTCCTCTTTTTTCTTCCAGAGTAGAGATCACATCTCAGTTGTCTCGTCAATTTGACACATTTATGGCCAGAGATTAAACCTCCAGGTGCTGCGACCCGTCAACAAGGGGCCCCCTGAACTGTAAAGCGGGCAAAGAGTGAAATCAGTCGAGGCCGGAACACTTACAGATGACAACTGTAGGCACCCAATGTTAAAACACACAATGTAAGTTAAGGCAAGACACTGCGGTTCTGTAAATTTAACCTAATTTCACCAACATGTAGTATTAGATAATGCCTAATTTGTACATACAGAACACATTTTAAAAATAAATAATTTTCCCTGATGTAAATGATTGGGGAAGATGCATAGTGGTTCAATGTTTTACCATATTTCCCTTTTAATAGTACTACTTCCATTGAGGTTCATTGAAGAACTGCAACCATTTGATTACAAACTGATTATATAAACCACAGTGTTTTTCAAAGAGTATTTTCCCTGCTGTTTTGTCATCTTTCATGGTTTCATGGGAATGGACTTGATGATTTCGCTCCACTTGATAGTGGACATACAGGAAGAGAAAGCTCCCCGCAGGACAACAGGCTTAATCCTCACCTTCATACCAGTGAGCCAGCTGAGGTTCAATTAACAGTCCAGTAAAGAAGAAAGAAAAAAATCAGACACTGATGAGGGCTGATGTGGGTTAGACCGAGGGAGCAGGAGTGTATCTTGGTGTTGGAGCTCTGCGGCTCAGCGCTCCTTTGGCAGGCAGTGTTTAAAATATTCTCATCTGAGAGATCAAGCTTATCAGATGCCTTCTTCATTCAAACTCAGTGCACTCTGTTTGGTGTCGATTTAATTTAAAAGCTGGAATCTGGAGTCCTGGGTGATCAAAAGGGACGCAGTAAACTGAGGCTGAGGGGGACGGCCTGCTTGAATTAACAGGGGCTGAAAGGTAAAACACTCTCCTCTGCTGCCTGAATGGAGGCTGATGGCTGGGTGGGGGGTGGAATGGAGGCTCTGCACTGCAAAGGGAGGGACAGGTTTTTCATCTCATTACCCGCCCCCCCCCCCATCTCCCCTCTTCCTGACCCCCCACTAGACAAGCAACGGCCGAGGCGGACTCCCCACCACCTCCACCACGCTCTGTATTGAACACCCTAACGACTCCCACCAGGCCTCCATCCTCCTCCAGCACATCAGCATCACAAATCAACACAAGCCTCAATCACACAACATGCTCTCCTGTGGATTTAAAAACTTGAGCAAAGCCTTAAACCACTTTAGGCAGTTTTAACTAACCTTCATCCACTTGGTAAACCTTTCTGAAGATTTACGACAAAACTAAATATTTGTATTATTTATTTTTACCTGATTGTTATTTCAAAGCCTTATTATTGTGGGAGGAGACTACTTAATTATTAACCTGTTAAGCCCCAAGTCTGTTTTTCAGGTCTCAGGCTCGAAAATGACATGCCCAGAACAAATGACTATCTTCTAAAAGGGTTACATTAATAATCTTTTTTCTCAAAGCAATGATAAACCTGTGAGTTGGATGTAGAAAAGTCAGAATCAATATAGATTTTTTTCTTTTAAAGTAAATTCAGATTGACCATAGTAAAACATTTTAAGTTATAGTTTCCGTCCAAATAGACCATTACTTATAGTAAAAACCACCCTTGAATGATGGGATAGTAGACTAAAGCTTTAGGAATCCAAACTATAACATATAATAAGTACCCTGTATCAAGATTGATGCAAAACAAGTGACATTTGAACTTTTTAGAAAAAAAGAACCCACTTCTGGGGTCACTTGGGTGGATTTGCCATATCTCTGGAACCCATCGGTCGATTTTGATGATTGACACCACTTTTGAACCGTTAGAGCCAATAGAATCGAGGGAGAGTTCCTAAATCCATCTAAACATTACCATTGGTGAATAGAGTGATGCACTGCCAGCATGCCCAAAACCGGAAGCTGGGTTACAGCTTTCATACACATTGTATGAAAACTCAGTTTTTGACAAAAATGTTATGATGGATTATCAGTAATCATTTCAAAGTGACACATACACATTGGATTAACCTTCAGCAGCGTTTTTATCGTTTTAATGCCATTGAACACAACTTCTGATCAGAAAACAGCAAAGGTAAGACGTATTTGCCGTTTTGGCCCCGTAAAGCTAAGTTGTGTGTCTGGTTTCTCCTTCGCTGCCCTGAGTTTTGGTCGTGGAGTGATTATACTTATACCATTGGAATCTGTGGAATCTCAGATTTCATATGATATCTTGTTTGTCCAGAACCGATGAAGTATACAATATTTCTACCGTGAGTTAGCATTTTTTCGCTTAGTGCTAATTCAGAGGCTTGGTATTACTTTTAGCAAAAAATTGTTAATATTGTCTGATAGCTGAGTTTCTTCCCGTTAAGTGGGTATGACACATTACTAGGTTGTTAAATGTTAAGAAGCCCTGAGACACAGTTTCGTGCAATATTGTTGTCTTTTGGGGCATGGGGCTTAACAATTGAAACATTTATTTATAACTTGAACAGTATTTTATTTTTCTGATATTTAGAAACATACGTTTTTAAATGATGGACAGGCTTAATTAGTCATCATATTTGATTGGCTGCATGTGTGTATATGTTCAAGATGAACCAATAATATGTTAATGTTAACCAGTAAGAGAACATACCTAGCATTTCATGAGAGATTAATCGAGATAAACCTGTATGTATATGTGCCACCTACATCTGCAATTATCCAATCTAATTTAAACATTATATTGCCTAGCTTAAGAAACAATTGACGGATGACAAATTAGTAGCCTTAAGGGTTGAACATGCCATTTGAGCAGAGACGACGTTAAAGCTAATCTTATCCCTAAAAACATTCTTAAACAACCTCCATTTGGGGGGACATTTCTGAGCACAATGACAGCCGACTGAGGTGGATAGGAGGATGATTTTTGGATAAAAACTACTACCCAACAATGAGAGAATTGTGTTGTTGTTTTAATTGTAGGGGAAAAGACGGTAACACCATATTAAACACGTCTGAACACCAACAGCTCGAGTAAAACAGAGATTCTCACTCTCAGAGGAGGGAATGGAAAGCATGCTCCAACTCCTACGCAGCAGACTTGCTGTTATCTGAACGGAGTCAAGGCCGTTACATCAACACACAAATGATACTGAGCATCGTAACGTGCAATCCCACTGAGTGTGATTGTGTGCATGTATGTTTGTGTGTTTATATATTGAATAATCGGGTTAAATAAATATTTATGCATCTCTGACTTTGAAATAATGATTAAAAATGTCTCACAATTCTGTACCTGGTTGTTTTATCTTCTACATCAGAGCAATTAAGCCTAAGTGGCCTGCAGAAAAACAACCAACAATCAGCGGTAATGATAACACAACACAACAACACCTAATTCCTTACAGTGCCTGTGAAGTCAATAAGGGAAACTGCTGCTGTGGCTCAATGTCAACCCAAGGATTTCCATCCAGAGGAGTCAGAGCAATCCCACAATCCCTCTCCTGATTCCTCCATTTGGTAGGAGAGCTGACTACGTCGGAGAGAGGCCATTCATACTCATTTGCGGACCTCGCCACAGCATCCCCTGATGACACTTTTCTGCTGTATCGGAAAACCACAAGTAGCGGACATTCCTCAGATTCTTCCCTATAGTGAAGCAGCTTAGAACCACAGAAAAGACTTGAACTGCTCCGATCAGAACATTTGCATATCAAAGGAAAACGGCTGTCAGCGGAATAGTAAAAGGACATTAGCATGCAGAGATGTGACCATGCATGAGGCCGTTATTCAAACCTACCAAAAGTCATTTTATAGGTATTTGATTCTGCTGGACAATAAGCACTTTGTCATTTATAAAGAAGCTTTAGCAGGAAACAACTCAAAGTTATACTAAATATTTGATACTAGTGCTAAAATAACCATAAGGGCTGTTATATGAACGTATCCTGGGAGTTTAATGTTCAAACACTGTCCCAAGAACATATTTTTGGAAAGACAGTCACTCAGTTCAGTGGTGAAAGTGACAAAACTGAAAAAGAATCCACCTGCATCTTAAGTATAAATAGTCACTATCAGGGCCGGTCCTAGACATTTTGGTGCCCTAGACAAGATTATTATTTGGTGTTTTTAAGTCAAATGCTTCAATCTGGTGCACTTTGAGCAGAATTATAATAGATCTAGGGGTAACAACTCTAAAGCACCCATATGAAAAAGATCGGTTTACATTTTAATAATCAAATAAGTATGTGAACATAACCAATAACCCATAGCCAATAACAAATAAATGTAAGATTTTTTATTTTTGTTGTTCATTCATATCTTATTTTACCAGTTAACATTTATTTATTCATGCATTTTTTTAATATCTCCAGTTTTAAACGATATTTTTGGTTTACTGTCCTATAGTATACATTGGAATGATTTCAAACCTGTTTTTATTTATCCTAATAATTATAAATGTGTGCCTTGGAAATATTTCTCTCTCTCTGTCTCGCACTTTGGCTGTGAGCTGCGGGCGCCTGATAAGTCAACATCCCCCACTATCGTACAGGGCAAATGCAAAATGTTGCCGGCCCGGGGTGCAAAGGGTGTTTAATTCAATTATTAATGTAAATGTATAGAGTGGTGAAGTCACGCCCATCTACTTCCGGTCCATGGGACCTTATCTCGGAAAAATTATGTAGGCTATTGAAGTCAATGGAGAGAGAAAACGTATCTTTCGGCCCCGTTTGAATTGTGCCACGAATCACACATATGATGTTTGTCAACCTTAAAAAATCATTTCCATGTCAAAAAAAGTCACAGTTTGTCGTAAAACTGTTGAAATATAAGACTATGAAAAATACGCAACTAGAAAGACTACAAATCCCAGAGTCGCGTAAGTGATGTCATAACTGATGTCACAATTGTTTTCCTCCGCTAAATATAAGAGATAGCTAAGATAAGATAACTTTAACAAGATGCCTGTGTGCTTAGTACCAGGTTGTTATCATACCAGCGTCTTGCTCGTTATTTCGCTTCCCGTCTGATGAAAGGACCAGGAGTGGCTGGATCAAGTTAGCTACTTAGCTAGTAGCTAGCACGTTAGTTAGCATTACAGCCTCAGCCTTGTCATTTTTATTAGCCTTAACATGAAGTAACATTAAGTAACCCAAAATGTTAAACAGTAAGAGTAGTAGTCATATTTCGTGAACCCTTTGAAGAGTACTGTCACACCGGTGTGATCATTCTATAATACACCATTTAAGCCCGGGGGAGAAATGCTAACGCTAACGCTACATTAGCGATCTTTTCTACTTCATGCTATCTGCACAAATGGTTGACATTAAACATTAAAAAGATCAGGCAGTTCAGAGAGAATCAAAGGAAGGAAGGCAGGCAGGCAGCTTTGCATGACGTGTTTCATTGTGGTGATAGTAAGGGTAGTTAATCCCTTGTTTAGCAAGACAGTAGTGACGGTCATCTTGGTGACGTGTGTTACTTCACAGTTTTACGACACTTTTTTTATTATCTTTTAAATTGACAAACATCATATGTGTAATTCATGGCACAATTGAAACCTGATCGAAAGATAATCTTTCTCTCTCCATTGACTTCAATACATAATTTTTCCGAAATAAGGTCCCATGGAGGTCCACCGGAAGGGGAGGGACTTCGCCACTCTATTACACCAAGGGCAGAAAATTAGGCAGAATAAAAAAAAAAGAAGAATAAAAAAAAAAAGATCTCCAGATCTGGCGCCCTAGGCGACCACCTATGTCGCCTATGCCAAGGGCTGGCCCTGGTCACTATCATTCATTGAGTGCCACCAAACTGTGAAAGCACAAATGTACTGTGATAGTAATGTGTAAATGTGTGGCAGCTCACGAGGAAACCATCTGTTTTGTTAGCCTGACGCCTTCCTGTCAGTATCAATAGAAATCAGACTGTGATGAAACATCTCAAAATCCTTCACGTTGGGGTTCAGCACCTCCACCGGTCACACCTCTCGTCCTCCTGTCTAACAGCCTGATGTTGACAGTTAGCAGGGCAGAGTTTAAGCTATGAAACCAGGTCACTGTGAAATCTCACTATGCTTCAATACAAAATGAGCGCAGTGTTACGTAGAGGTAAAGGCCTGTGAAAGACACATTATCCGTCACCTTCACAGTGTGAGAAGCATACACTTGTTATGATTTCTCTAATCTGATGGAGGTGTGGAATTATTTTTTATGATGGTCTATTGTACTACACCAGTGATTTCCAAATATCCCAACACAGACCTGTCTTATGAACTCAAGTACCCCTTCATCAACCCCTCACATCATGTTCATTTGAACACAGTTTATGTCAGTTTGTTCAAGTTTGCATTTGGAGCACCCATAATGGACGTTTCAACCATATAGAGACAGCCATTTAAACAGTTTATCAACTACTCAAACAATTGTAAAATGTGACAATTCCAAATAACAATGTCTCAAAACAACTCAAGGTTCAAGGTTCTTTATTTGTCATACGAACATAGCTACAGAGTAGTTATGTCGATGAAAATCTTAGGTCACAGGCTTCTTCAACAGTGCAACATAATAATACAGAAAAACAGAAAAATATAGTGCAAGTAAACTAGAACTGCATTGCAATTGTTGTTAATGGGTGGCTAGAACTTAAAGGTTGGGTAGGTAATTTTGGAGAAACCAGCTCGAGTGCGCTAGAATTTGAAAATACACAACCGGAAAAAATCTGCCACTTCCTTACAGAGCCCCTCCTCGAACACACACAAACGTGCACATGACCAATGAGGGCACGAGATAAGTTTGTGCACAGATGGAAGGCTGACAGGCAGGTAGGCCATCCAGTTACTTTAGCCGGGCCGGCTAAAATGATTGGTCGTGCTTTCTACAGTACGGCTTCCACAGATGAAATGTTTTTATGGATTTTTTGTCAAAGCACTTAAGATATTCATTGCTATCGGGATGTTAAGAGCATTCCATGCAATATAACAAAAAGTGTATCTCGAGCCGGTTTCTCAAACTTACATACTACAACTTTAAGTTATCTATGAAACATCTGAGCAAGCCAAAGAGCAATGAAGAAACACTGATTTGTGACGTTTAACTCTTGGAGGAGGAGATTTCTGCAGAAATTCTGGCTCCAAATAAAAACCTCCTGACCAATGACCAATGAAAGAATCCTTACCTGGAGAAGCTAAATGCATAACAGCCAATGCCACTAAACTCTGTCTTTTGTTATTAATTGTATTGAGAAACCCCCAGGAAATGACACATTGTGCATTTACCTTTATTGACCACTTATAAACTACTTTTAGCTAAACTCTTTTTCTTGCTTCACACATTCTCAATAATAACTTGTGTCTAAAGGGGGTTACAGCTCAATATGTGGATATCTTTTTTAACCAAAACAACATACTACAAAAAAATACATCAAACGCTACCCCGCGTTACTTTCACCTGGCACCTGCAGAGGTACCCCTAAGTCTAACTACTTGTGAGCTTCATCATAAGTACTCAGTCATGAAGTTTAAAAAGTGCCTGAATCAGACTGTACAGTAAATAGGATACGTCACGGATGACTAGCAGGCCTGGTGAAACTGTCATGAAGAGGCAACACCGGGGAAAACAAGTGGACACAATGAGAGAGGGGTGGGGGGGAGGGGTCGTCCCAGACAGATCCCACTCCCATTGTCTGCCGGGATAGTGAGGACAATGCAGGACAACGCTGAGATATAAGCAAGCACCACAAGGCCTCACCCCACCGATGCCCCAGTCCTAATCTCCCAAACACGATTTCCCCACATACAGATGATGTCATCCTCCCCCCTTCTCACCCGCACCCTCACCCCACCTCCGGACCTTCAATGCAACCAAGCGTGGCAGAGGGAGACCCGCAGGAGGATGTTCAGGGCTGAGAAACAAGGCGGCAGAGAGATATCGGATACCCTCTGAGTGCATCTGTGTCACAAATCAAAGAGCTTAAAAGACAACGCTATCATATCACCGCAAACTTTAAACTCTTCGAAACACAGGGCCTCTTATATCTGTCACATGCAACTCTAAACTTTGTCCTTTCCATGGAAAGTTTTTATCTGCGGTCAGGTGTCGGCTGACTGTCCTGTAAAAACGTTGGCAGTCAAAGCTGCGGGCGGGACAGGTCAGTCTCCCGGAGCATTACAGGTCCAAAGAAAGCCTTACATGCCTCACTGGAAAGAGGGAGAGGGGGACAGTTGCTCTTTGGAACTTTATGTGCCTCCCCTCCCCCCCATCTCCCCTCCACAAAAGGGACCTTACCCCTCCGTCCCCACCCACAAGGAATTTCTCAGGCATTGCTAGGTTCACCATGACAACTGGGTGCTTAACAAAGCATTTCTCTTAGGCATTCTTCCTTTCACAGTCAAAGGAGGGAGAGACAGAGAGAGAGAGGGGGGAGAAGAGGGAGGGTGGAGGAGCTTGAAATGATGGGAGGGAACAGTGGAGGTTGCAGGGGTGAGAGCTATAGACCCGCGTAGATAGGAGAAAAATGGGGAATAGTGACAGGCAAACAAAAAGGGGGAAAGAGAAACAGGATCAAGGTGATAGGTGATGTTGGATGGAGGAAAGAGAAGAGAAACACGTTCGCTACAAACATTCCAAGCAAGCCTCGAGTGTGACTAACGCCATCCGGGGAGAATGAAAAGAGCGAATTACAGATGACTCCAGCACCAAACACAGCCGAGCATTCGCAAGCTGTGACTTTGAATCCTATGAATCAACCATAGGGCATACAGAAATTCATCAACGCAGAAACCAAGGCGTGCTCTGTTTGAGTGAAATAATTATATGACGGCGAGGAAGAAATGCAATCAGAGAGGTACAGCTGTTTGAGGCCACACACATATATAAAAGATGTGTGCAGCCTAGTGTTACAGAACACAAACCCCTGAGAAAATCCCTCCACAGACAGCTTAAAGGTTTATAGATTATAATGAAATTACGCTGGCTTATAATGTCTTGGCTCTTACTTTTACGATATGTGATGAAGAAGAGATTCTCCTCTATTAAAATTCCAGTCTTGTAGCATAATCGTATGCAAGGCTGGCAAAGGGCAGGGGGCAAAGGGTCTAAGAAATTCAACTACATACATTGCTATTATCTATGCGTTGTCTAATTAAAGGAAAAACACTGAGCATCCAGATATTTGAAAGAAGTTATTCAAGCACTAAATACCCTTTGAAAACCAAACACCTGATACATATAATCGTATGTATGTTTGTTCCAGTTGGTTTGGCTGAATGCCAACAGGTTTGGCTCAGACAAGTTTGACAACAAAGTCGTTTAACCTTGGAGCATCAACAACCACTTTAGACGCTTGAAACTTAAAAGCCTCTCCCCCCACACTGACCAGAGCCAGAGAATATCTGCTGTCCACCATGTAATTTGAGCATCTGTACAACCTGCAGTGTGATGTGAGCTGAATCTAACTGCCATCATTAGTTGCGGAGGCGTGTGTTTCTGTTAAATCTCTGCATTGGCGTTTGCAAAGTAAGCATGCAGGCTATGGTACAGGCTTGGATTCAGAATGTGATTAAACAAGGACAACATGTCCTCTAGGCGTAGTTAGAATAATGTATACATTGTATTTTTGCCACCCAGGAGGTTAAAATGTAAGTGTGTCAATCCTACAGAGTCACTGTAGAGTGCAAGAGACGTGCAGGAATTAATGTTCAACATAATGTTGACAACACTACAGAAGACACAACAAATTAACTTCATATTTAAACTAAAAAGGATAATAACATGTTCAAAATAGGGATGATGTAGGATTAGCTATAGCTTCGATATGGAAATTAACAGGGCTTCAAAGATGAAAGAAAAGCAGGGGGGGAAATCTCAGCCTTCAAATGCAAACACCTATTTATGCAGGCTCACGCTTGCCTGGGAACAGTAGACCAGCCCCTGAGTATGTCAACACTGGTCTGACACATCCCAGGATACAGATGCAGCATATCTAATCCCTCAGACGACAACCAGCCTCTCAATTCTGCAGTGTGACCACATTTCTCTTCATAATACAGAAGTGGCACATGCTGAATATTATCTTCACATTTGTCAGTTCCGTTCTCAACATGTCAAAAATAGGAGCAACAACTGAACAGATCCCTCAAACCTGGAACCAGTTTCGGTACAGAAAAAACAAGTTAAATAGTACCCTAATATATGAGTTTATTGTTCTCCTCATATTTAGTAAGGAGGCAGGCCCAATGCTAGCCCACTACTGCTGTTAATCTGACTCCTTTACATAATTAAATGGTTAAGATAACCAATTGTAAACCAGTGCATAAAACATCTGTTTGCCATTGCTGTGACAAATAAGTCTAGATGCAAGTGAACCAAACAAATAATTTAGTCAATGTTACTTATACTATGACACTTAAATCAGTACATTTTCTCCTCAGGTAGTTTGGTGTTGAGCCACTATATTTATGGTGCATTTGAAGTGAGTTGATGATTGCTGAAAAGGCTAAAGAGGTGGCTCTTGTTTCCGGTAAATCGACTCGTGGAGAAATTAGCATACGGTACAAAAGTTACACTCGACAGAGAATTATAAAGGAAAAGATAACATTTAGACATGATATTAAATAGAAAACACACTTTACCTCTAAGTGAAAGTTGCCGATTAGACACTGATATCCCTAAGAGTCTGTCAATACTCTGATATTCTTTCCAAGAGATTTAATAAAGCATAACATTTGCTATTGACACCCAGGTTATTAAAATGTCTGGGGGTCACTGCAATAACAGTATCAAGCATATGTCATACTTTATGTTGTATTGAAGATATTAATATGGCATGATATGGTTTTCATTATCTGAACATTAATTACTGTAGAACGAGCAGTTGGGGCAGTGCAATGGATTATATTCCTAAATTAAGAAGATAATCATAATCTGTGGATTATTTAAAAGGTGGTACTAAAGCTCCTGAATGGGACACCCTAAAAACTTGAGCAAAGTGCAGCTACATTTGAAACGTTGCATCCATTTCAGAGTGAGGAGCTGTGCTCAAAAATGATGTTAATCACAGTCCAACAGCATACAAAAGAGCCCATCAAAAATCGTCCATCATAAGGGGCCTCTTAAACGGCAGCACGAAGAGAAAGATAATGGGAAGACTTGGGAGGTCCCTGGAGGGAGAAGCCTTTCAAAATTGGGGTCAGCGGCATCTATTGGATGAGCTCATCTTCCTACCCCATCTCCTCCTCCTCCTGTTGCCCGTCTAAGGGCTTTCCTGCTCTCTTACAGTATGACTGTATTTTTCCAACATGTTGCCAGTTTACACCACCACAACTTAACCCTCCACCCCTCCCCCCCTCCCCTTCTGTCTCCTTCTGTCTCCGGCAGGGGTGCTGACACATAAACCCCAGCAGGTGCGGGACGCGCTGGGCAGACACAGCCTCTAATTGGTCCGTGGTGGAGTCACAGCTGTTGCCCCCAACCACGGCCTGGTATGAGCTCGAGCGCCTGCCTCTCAATCGACAGCTCACTATTGTTCTCAAGAGAGGCAGAGCTCGGCTCCTATCCATTCTAACAACGAGCCACTTAAAAAAAACAGTATCTGCTCCTCACTGCCAACTCATCAACAATCACTTCACCGTCTCACTCAGTCAAATCAATGAATTCCTGAATTTCCTTACAGCCCTAATCCTCACTGTTCTTGTTAAGTATCTGATTTCCTCTTTAAACCAATCTCCTAATGTTCTCTGGCTCTCTCTGTTTCCCTCTCTCAGGTTGTGCCAAGGTCAAAGAGGAGTGAGATTTACAGCAGATCACACTGCGTCAAATAAGCTCCAACAACAACACGCCCCCCACTCTCTGTGGGTCCAATTCAAGTTCAGTCACATTTTTGGAGCAAATAAAACTCTCTAATTTGTGCAGGCATGCGAGATTAAAAGGTGCAGAAAAGGCAGGCAGTTTCTGACATGAAGCAGGTTAGGAGAGACAACAGCAGCAGTGAGCATGAACAGACAAAAAGTGCCAGGCTTGTTTGAATGATCTATAACCTTCTCATGCCTAAAGTAAAAGTGTTAAACAGTGGAACAAACAAGGCTTTACATCCCAACCAACTGTTGTTCTCTCTTAATTAACCATCAAACCGGCTTAAACACTCTGGAGGAAAGCTGAAAGCTATTGAATTCCAGCCCATCGGTTCGACTACAGAGAGCAAAAAACAAGCCAGTCAAACAATTCAACACTTAAATAACATCATAGCTTAATTCTGACTCTACACAAGCTCTAGAAAGAAACTACAATTGAATTATGTCTTTCATAGTATGTGGGAGGGTGGGTATGATGGGCAATCATGGGGCATGATCAGTGTGGCCACTGGAGTGTGGATCCCACAGGACACAGACCTGCTCAGACAAACAGCTATTTAAATCTCCTCAATAGACGGAGCGAAATCAGGCTTCTCATAAGGGGTTGCCAAATGACAGAAGGCACCTCCTACATTACCAACATTTATTTAAATAACAGACTTAACATGCTTAAATACATCTTTGGGAACAGGTGCCATGTGTGATTATTTGAAAGGGGGAATAAGTGGAGTGGCTCAACAATAAGAGCTGCAAAGAACGATGTTATTGAACGATTATGAACTAATTATTCTCTGATTGCAGCTTCTTCTTAAATGTGAATGCTTTCAGGTGTCTTGACTCCTCGATGACTGTAAAGTGAATGTCTTTGAGTTGTAGACTAAACAAGGAACACTGAAAGACATTTTTCATAATTGTTTCTTAAAATTTAAGAGCAAGCAACCAATTTATCCAGAAAATTATCAACAGGTGTTAACTGTAAGGGCGACAGAGTAGAGTAAGAGCAAGTAATAGATTAGTTTGCTGCAGCACTATTTCAAATATCCTTCAAATGAATCCTCCTTCATGAATATTTCTATTATAGAGAAATCACTCTGCAACACTGAAGCCAGAGGAGACATACTTAAGCCATCATCACTTCCATTATCTTGTGAGGTGAAGCGAAGAGAAAATGTAAATGAAGAGACAGGACGTGTTAATGGAAATAGAGTAGGAAAACAACTTCTCCCCTTCACTGCACTGAGAGGAGTCTGAAACACATCGAGTTATACACAGTCTCACCTGACACTGAGATCCTCATGGAGGCCTCCAGGGGCCGGTTGTTATCCAGAGCCGGGCTCAGCTGGATCTCCCCCGTGCTTTGGTTCAGGAGGACTAGGTTCAGCTCGTTGCCCACCTCGAAGCTGTAGTGAAGCTGATCCGAGATGTCGGGGTCGAACGCTGGGATGCGCCCGATCACTCCAGTGGGGAAGCTGTTGGATTTGTCTGTCACGTAGTTGTTGAAGATGATCTGGAAGTTTTTGAGCACAGGCAGGTTGTCATTCTTGTCTACCAGTTTGATGTGGACTGTGGCGCGGCTGACCAGAGGAGCGGAGGTGGCCTGGACCACAATCACATACTCAGACTTTGTCTCATAGTCCAGGTCTATCAGTGCAGTCAGCTCTCCGGAGAAGATGTCCAGCTGGAACACCTCGGGGATGTTTCCCTCCACTATCTGGTACATAATCTGTGCATTGCTGCCTTCATCTGGATCTGTGGCTAACACATGTGCAAAAACAACACCTATGGAGCTGTTCTCCTCCACCATGATGTCAAACTCATCTTTCTCAAACACAGGGGGGTTGTCATTCACATCTAGGATTGTAACGTGGACATTTACTGGTGTTTTCAGAGCAGGAACGCCTTTATCTACAGCAAACGCCTGCAGGCTGTATACAGGCACATTTTCTCTGTCTAACCTACGCAGTGTTCGAATAATACCAGAGGTGGACTCAATTATGAAATCTCCATCACCATCCTCCCCCCCTTGGAAGGTGTAGAAGACACGACCGTTGAGCCCAGAGTCTCTATCAGTGGCAGAAACCTGGACCACGCTGGTGAACACCGGCACGTCCTCCATGACGGAGCCTGTGTAGTGATCTCTGAGGAAGCGGGGGGAGTTATCGTTGACATCATTCACCAGTATCTCCAGGTAGGTGGTGTCAGACTTCTGCGGGATGCCATTATCCCGAGCAGTAATGGCCAGCGTGTAAGACACTTGGTCTTCGTAGTCCAGCTCCATCTGTGTGGTGACAGCTCCTGTGTCGGTGTCGATGTCAAATTGAGGGATGCTGTCTTCCATAAAGTAGGTGATGCGGGCGTTTTCACCTGTATCTTCATCTGTGGCACTTATCACGACAACAGTGGTGCTGACAGGCTTGTCCTCGTTGATGTTGACGGTGTAGTGTGAGCTCTGGAACACAGGCCGGTGTGTGTTGGCGTCAGTGACATTGACAAACACTTTAGTGGTGTCAAGAAGTGTACCATCACTTGCAGTGACGGTGAGGACGTACTGGCGTTCTAGTTTGTAGTCTAAAGGCAGCGCCAGAGTAATGAGTCCCCCTCCGCTCTGACTCGTGATGGAGAATCTGTTGCGGGTGTTTCCACTGGATATCTGGTAGGTCACCACACTGTTGATGTCCTGGTCCACAGCCGACACCGTCACCACGCTGGTGCCCACGGATGCATCCTCATTCAGTCGCATGTAATACGCCTTCTGAGTGAACTCTGGGTTGTTGTCGTTGACGTCGAGAATAGTCATGCTGATGCTGGCTGAGGAGGACATGGCAGGGTGGCCGTGATCTCGGGCCTCCACTCCAAAGTTGAAAAAATCTACACTCTCTCTGTCCAGCTCAGCAGCCACTATAATCCACCCTGTGCTGTTGTTGATGCTGAAGGGGAAGTTTGGCGTGGTGTCAGTGAGGAGATACTCCAGCTTAGAGTTGTCTCCAGAGTCTGCATCCACGGCTTGGATGTGGATGATGGAGTAACCCAGCGGCACGTTCTCCAGCACGGTGGCCTGGAATGGGGTGCTGACAAAAATGGGGGCGTTGTCGTTGACATCCAGTACCTGCACTGTGACCAGGCCGCTGATGTTGGAGAGGGGAGGACGTCCTCCATCCTGAGCCCTGATTCTTAAAGTGTATTCTTTGTTCGCCTCGTAATCAAGCTGACTCACCAGGTCCATGTTACCTGTCTGAGCGTCGATGTAAAACTGTCCCCTGGTGTTCCCGCTCATGATGCTGAAGTGAACCACAGCGTTGCTCCCTCGGTCCTGATCTGTGGCGCTGACCTGCAGGATCTCTGTGTTAGGGCTCAAGTCCTCTGGCACCTGAACTACATAGCGTTTCTCACTGAACTGTGGAGCATTATCATTGTCATCTTCAACCACAATGTGAACTGTAGCTGTGGCGCTGCGGGGCGCGGGGTCACGACCTTGGTCATTTGCCTCGACGAGCAACATATAGGCGTCCACCTCCTCCCTATCTACAAGGCCTCTGGTGCGGATTACACCAGACCTCGAATCAATCTCAAACACCTCATTGGACCCGTTACTGTTGATGATGCGGTAAAGGATGTTACCATTAACAGGTGCGTCCCCATCTGTCGCCCTTACAGTTAACACCTCATAGCCTATTTCTAGGTTCTCCCTGATGTTTTCCTTATAGTCCTCCTGCTCAAACACGGGGCCATGATCATTAGTGTCCCTGACTGTGATAGTGAGGGTGGCCATGCCTGTACGTCGGGGCTTGCCGTGGTCAACGGCGGTCACACGAAACACATGAGTGTCTTTAGTCTCCCTGTCCAGCACCTCTATTGTGGACACAGCACCGTTGATCGGGTCCACTGCAAACAGATTGTTTGAGCGGCTATCAAAGAGAGCTTCTATAAAATACTCCAGCCTGCCTGCCTCACCCTCATCCACATCCATTGCTTTCAAAACAACAACAGGAGTCCCAGCAGGCTGATTCTCTGCCACAGACACTTGGTACATTGGAGGTTGAAACTGAGGGCTGCTGTTGATGCTTCTCCTCCTCCTGCTCACAATCCCTGAATCAGACTGAGCTGCCTTTTCTAACAACTTCTCTAGGTGGGCCTGCCTGAAGGGACCCTGCCCCACACGCCAGTGAATGGAAATGGGATTCACTTCAGCACTCAATCCATTCCCTGTGAGCACATCGCAGATGAGGTCTAGCTCCCGGAGTGTGTCCTGCATCCAGCAGAGCGTCTCAGACACACACAAGTCACCCTCAGAAAAGTAAAAGTCCCGGGTGTTGGTGACTTTGCAGCGGAGAGGGGATCCAGGTAGCAGACCCCCCACTGCAAATAAAGCAGAGCCTGCTTCGTGGCACTCTGAGCGGTGTTGGCTCTCCGTGCTAAACAAACTGAGCACCTCCATGTCCCACTGAGGTTTTCTTTTACGCATGTTTGAACAGTTCCTACCGTGAACATGCACTTCATACTGGCTGGTGAGGAGGTGCCTGTAGCCGGGGTCCCTGCAGTCAGACACAGTGAACACGGTAAAGGGGTTGGAGCGCAGCGAGGGGCACTTTATGGAGTCCGAAACAAACACAATCCCCGCGGCCGCGTCTGTCTCCAGAAACTGCTCCGTGAATTTGGGAGCGAGTACCTGATCCAAAGTACAGCGCGCGCTCCGCTCCACGCCGGCCACCACAGTCCTTGGCCCCGCATCCTCACTGATGTGAACGGTGTAACAATGCACCAGCGAACCCAGTTTACACCACCAGAAAATCAACAACAAATCCCATTTAACGAAGTGCATCGCTCCTCAGTTTGTGTGTCTCCGAATGGGAATATGTGTCGCTCCTTATTCCTTTAAACTTTCCGCCTGTGAGTTTCCCTTTGTTGCAGAGGAGCCATGCTTTCAGCGGGCGCACTTCTCTCTGGTCACTCCGGCTGATTTGAAGACGTTAACCCGCAGTAACCTTGGCTGGAGCGGCTTACACACACTCGCACACACGCCGGCAGCAACAACAAGAGCAGCAGCAGCACCTCCGCTCAGTCCGCGTAACTCCGCTTGAATGGTGAAAATGGCTCCAGCTCCTCATTATCATAAACCTGTGTGTGCGCGTGTGTTTATGTGCGTGTGTGTTTATGTGCGTGTGTGCGTGCGTGAGAGAGAGAGAGAGAGAGAGAGAGAGAGAGAGAGAGAGAGAGAGAGAGAGAGAGAGCTAGAGAGCTAGAGAGAAGGGGGGATGTCTGAGGACTTGGCAGAAACCCTGTCACTTGAGATAAATAGTAACTTCCTAAATGCTTCATCAACATATGAGTCAAAGCAAGACTTTCATTATAGCCTATACTTTTTACTTCACAAAATTGTTAATTTGTTATTGCCATGTTGGAATGTTTTAGCTGGGAGTTCAGGCAGGCACTGTTATCTTTACATTAGTTTGGTTTTATCTAAACATTTTTGATAGTCTAGACTAGAGTATAATACTTCGACAGAGCTCTTGTGACACATAACTAACCAAAACCACAATTATTTCATCAGGAACAAGCGTATAGGTCCACACCTCCACAAAGAGTTTACTCATTAACTGGAAGACATTCCTCAATGGTAGGTTTTAGGTGTTTGAACCATGGTTTGAACCCATCAACCACAGTGTTTAAGTAGAACAAAATGTAATACGTTTCACCTCATTTTTGTTAACTTGTTGATTTAGATCCCATGGTCCAGTTTCAGGACCATAAACGATACTAGTATGAGGTAAACTCTGTTAGAATAAAATACATGAAACAGAATCAAATTACATTTGGACGTAATGGGCTACAGACCAGTGTCTTGATAAAAACTGTGAAGTAGTTGTAAAACTCGGAGCTCAGTTGATGTGCTGAACGTCACTGACACCTAGTGGACAAAGCACAGTCACACCGTTTTAGAAGCACAGCCTTCTCTGATGGAGATAATTGAGTTTTCATCTTATGTTGCTGGAGTTTATAAATACTAAATACAATCTAAAATAACCCAATTTTCTTATGGATTTCTAATTGCAAGTAAATGTATTTTATAAGTATTGATTTATTGTGTTCTGTATTGCATTTAAAGGTGTAGCCAAATAAATGTCAGCGTTTTGTTAAAATGGTTATTTTACTAATCATTACCAAGAATAACATCTCTAAAGTTAGATTACCAGATATGATGGATTCGGAGAAAGCTGTCTGTTAAATTATCTTATTTGGCATTGTTAAATTTAGATGGGATGGAAAAATACTTCTAAAGTGGGGGGGGGGGGGGGGGGAAGGGTATACAAGTAGGAGTGCAAAAGAAGTTACGTTTTTATTGATCATTAGGCCTACTTAGTCTAAAATCCTCAAAACCGATGTGTCCTTCTTGTCCAGTGAAGTACTAGTAGTACTAGTAGGTATACAATCTGGTAAAGAACATGACATGGAAGCTATTGACAATATAAGACTTTTCAGCGACTAATGAGGAATTTTCATTTTAAATGGTCATATGAAAACAAGGCGGACCAGAATTCAATACAAATAGGTGTGTCCTACTTGCAGTGTAGTAATAGCCTACAATGCTGCATTGATTTGGAGTCAAATTAGATTTTTGAACAACAAATACTTACTTTTGCCTTAATATATTCATAAAAAATACGAAATAATGTGGAAGAACATGCTATAGAAAAATAATAGTTTGATGGACTTTTCTTCTTCACTGAAAAAAGTGCAACAACTGTGTCATTTAATCAAAGTACATTTTTAAATTGGTCTAATTAAGAATCATGGTTTCCGTTTTTGACATGATTTTTTCCGTTTGCCCAGAAGCAAAACACACACCCCCTGAAATAACTTAAAAACAATATTCAACCTAAATCGTTATTTTCACTTCAAAGCATGTCACATGACCACCTGACATACAAAGCAAGGTGACTTCAAGATTTGTTGCAGCCGCCATTACACCGCTACCCACTGTCTGTGAAAGTGTCTGACCCAAAAACACTTTTAAATAAGGTAAGGATTTGAAATGGTTGCTTTTTTTGTTTTAAACTATGTTTAAATGTTTATCCATTTAGTGTCGTGTCAAGATAAACAACTAATTTACCATCTGTCTTTGAATTTGGCTATGTGTTAGCTAGCAACGTTTAACCACGTGTAACCATTTTTTAAGGATGGCTTAACCAGATAATTTTCATACATTTATCATGCAAGTGGCGATTTTTTGTTGTGTCGGTTTGACTAGTGAAAAGTTTAAATAGTTGCAAATGTTATATTGGTTTCACATGAGGTATTTTATATGGGGCTATGCAAGTTTAGCTACGTGCTAACTAGTTTTGAAGCTGTTAAACCAGGTCATTTTCAATGCGTGCTCCGCTCATAAAAAACACCGCAGCATATTAAACAAACTAACAGCCAGACCCCAGCCAGCGTTAGAGATGTTTATACTTTTGGCGAGCCGTTATTAAAGCTCCGGGACCGCTATAGTTATGTGGCTGATGGTGTATCTCTGCCCCGCAACAGTGGGGAGGGGGAAACAACCCGAATCTCCTTGTAACACGCTGCCCGTCTTGTTGACCATGCTTTGAGGGTGAGGGTGTGTGATTTATGCTGGGTTAAGATTGTTTAAATACACCTTGTTTATTTATTTATTTCCTTTGTGTTTACAGGTTTGCTGTTTCCACTGAAGGTCACAATGTATGCTGATTTGGTAAGTTCCAAAATGAACTGCAAGTAGTTCTCATTCATAACACTCCGTTCGTTGTCTCACTATGGGATTCGCCTCAACGTGTATGCAAACAGAAGCATCAATCTCATTACGCCAATCCTGATTGGCTGGTGATCTTGACGTCAACGTCAGGGAATCCACCCACCCTTTAAGTAGCTTGCGCTACGAAGCAGCGTCATTCAAACACCTCTTCTCGCTTCAGAGCACATCTCGTTTTATCAGTAACCGGGCTAGCTTAACCGGCCACAGACTGAACCCAAGCTAACATTCGGTCGACGGGCACTTGCCGGTTACTTTTTTGCTTTGCAAGAAGATTTAGCAATATTAACACACCAGTTAATATTGGAATCTGCCTCGCCGTTCTTTCTGTCGAAATAACGGTAAGGTTTGATTTTTTTTTCTTCAAGCTAGTAACATACCTGTTGCTAGTTTGTTCTTCCCTCCACACCGACACCACGGTAAAGAGGACGTTCTCTTTTCTCTCTCACACCAGAGGAGACGGAGATAAAAAAGGTATTAACACACCAGTTAATATTCTTTAAAGAATAAAATCTACACCGTCGCCTTTTTTCCTTTCGGACTAACGGCAAGGTTAGATTTTTTTCTCAGAAACGTACCGTTACTAGCGTGTCCACTCCACGCCGACACCACGGCGATCGAAGATGGACCCTTCTCTCCCTCACACCAGAGGAGTCAGGGACTCGGAGGCTCTGCTATGCGGCTGCGGGTTTAAAATTTCAGGCAGAGACTCACACCAGGTCTGCTCGTCCTGCCTCGGGCTGGAACACGCCCGGGAGGCTATCGATAACCCCGGCTTGTGCGGGCATTGTACCCGCTTCACCATGAAGAGCCTCCGCCGACGGTTAGCAAGCCAAGCTAGCTTGTCGGGACAGGACCCCCTCATGTCCGCTGATTCGCAGTCCGGCAATCAAGACATGGTGGCGTCCGCCGCAGAGATTGAGCCCCGCGCTGTGTCAGACTGGGGCTCAACAACAGCGACAGCCGCTGAACCGGAGCCCCACGCCGTTTCAGGCTGGGACCCGGTGACGGCAAGAGCCGCGAGAGCGGAGCCCCGCGCTGTGTCAAGCTGGGGCTCCCAATTGGACCTCACCATGGTTCCACCTGCGGAGGATGTCCTGGAGTTGGACTATATGGAGGACGAAGAGGATACCTCTGAGTTCCTCCTGTCTGACTCAGATGGGGATGACATCTTCGTTTCATCGGCTCAGGCTGCTAAGCCGGGAGTGATGTCCGCTCCCCCGGGCGAGAGCACACCAGCTTCACCCGTCCTAAGCATGGACTTGCAGGCCGTGTGTCACCGTGCTGCGTCCAGGCTGGACATCCCATGGCCTGAAGTGGCCAAGGAGACCTCCAGATCTCGCTACGAGGGGAAGAACTTGCCCAAGCAGCGAGGACGAAGAGCTAGCTCCTTCCAGTCTTTCCGGAGATGCTGGACGAGGTGTCGGTCTCGTGGAGAGACCGTCCCTTCAGCAACAAGGCCCCAATCCAGTAGGGCTGTGCAATTTAATCGATCCTGCGATATATATCGATATTTAGTTTTCCAAGAAAGTATCGATATTTCAGCCGCGGGTACTATCGATACATTAAAGGGGACCTACCATCAGTCTACTGAGCTCAGCCCCTCTCCAACACATCACCTGCATTGAGTCAGAAACACAGCATGCACGTTACGGTTCAAAACTAACTCAGATTGGAAAAGGCTAAGCAAAGAGCTTTGCTAAATAGAGAGCTTTGCTAAGAAGTTTCAGTTTTTTACATGCATATACTAATCTAAACCACATTTTTTGTTGTGCTTTTTTTACCATTGCACAGCCCTACGTGGCCAACTTGATGGACCTCATCTTCGAGCAAGTCTTTGTGGACCCTGCACCATTACGAGCGACCTGACAGGGAGGAGGTCATCGCCGGGTATGCTACACGGTTCAATTTGGCTGCTGTCTGAACCCAACATCGACATTTCACGGATCAGGAAACTCCCTGCGTATCCTGAGGACAACGCAGGCCGGAATCACCACTCTGATCCTGCGTCCAAGGAAGCCCCAGCACCAGCTCACAAAGCTTTTGTAAAAATATTTAGTGTCATTTATACAAAATACAAGTAGGCTACATTTAGTTTTTTTGTATGGGTTTTTTTAACCGTTGATTTTGACAATAAAGTTCCAAGTTGATATCAAAATGTGTCGTGATTATTCATGTTTGGATGGGTAAAGAATATTCTGATTTCAAAAGCATAAGGTTGTGTGTGTGGACCTTTTTGTCGTACACATGGGTGTGTTATGCCATTGCTGTGTAGTATATAATAGTACAATGACGTCGTGGCGCAATTTGCACAAATAAGTCAATAACTGAGCTTTTAAAAACACATGAAACTACACACATTGCTGACAACTGAGGTGTTGTTGGAGTTATACTTTTTATCATCCTAAGTTATTCAACTTTCCAACAGTTGTTGCAGGATGTTGGAAGAAAAGGACTGTAAACTATTAAACGCAATGAGGCCATTGTATATATGCTGAAAATATGAATGTCTCCCTTTATAAATACATATATATATATATCGCTGTTTTTGCGTTACAAACTGTACACATTGCATTATTGCTAATTAGCCAAAATATGAACGGAATAAGGAGCAAGCATCGTAACGTAAATAAATAGGGACAACAGCTTGTCAGCTAACCATTCAGAAACGTCCTGCTGCAACCGAGATTTTTGCACCTTCACCAAAACCTCCGCTGTTTCAGGGTCAGTTTCTGGATCAAATTGATAGTATGCTTGAACACATGCATTGCTCTGAGATTAGATGTTTATTCGACACTCGTAATCACAGCAAGCATGGTAACGTGACTCATGCCTGCTCTTCTGCAGGGGGGCGTGGTCAGCTGCTGCTCAGAATTTTCAAAGACGGGCTTGGAATAAAGCGAAAATGAGCGAAACGAGGCATGTCTAAAAAATGATCTGTTTGGTATTTTGAAAAATAAAATGTATAAATATACCTTATATAGGTATGGTCATACACTATATCATTTAAATATAGCATGATAGGTCTCCTTTAAGTCTGATAACTGTGTTCGTTATTCGCGAGAATAACGCGAGTCCATGAGAGAAGCTTTAAAAAGGAGACTAATTGAGTCTCTGAGAAGGTTCAAATGTATACTTTAATTAATAAAAAGCGCGGTAATGTTACAAGCAGAAGATGGTTCAGTCAGAAAAACAGCTGTGTTCTGGCTCTAGAGCTAGCTCCACCTTTCCAGCTGTTAAATATCCTCTGCTGACTCCTCCCTGGGCCGGTTGGCGCTGCTGGGGGCCGGCCCTCCACGTCTCCGATGTTCGTTGTTGCGCATTACAGAGGATTCAGACATTGTACATTAAATATATAACTAAAAACACCTTTTCTCCTCCTTATCTCTTTCATTACTTTTCATTTAATACATTTTAAAAGCTGTAATCAATACTCCAAAAATACCTCACGGCTGGTATCATTTCCGGATGTTGTCTCACAGAGATGTTCACAAGTCTTTTTTTGCAAGTCCAAGTCTCAAGTCTTTGGTCACGAGTCCAAGTCAAGTCTCAAGTCTTTGTGGGGTGAGACTTGATAAAGTCTCAAGTCTTTGGTCACGAGTCCAAGTCAAGTCTCAAGTCTCTAAAAAAATAAAAGTCTCATGTCTCTTCTGGTTGTAATAAGCCTTCTATTGTCTGCTGCTATCCAGTCTGTTAAGAATACTGCACAGCTATATCTAAGAAATTCAAAGCATTTACTGTGTTATTATCACTCCTATATCTATTAGCATACAGTATCAGTACTGATTAGTTGTTTGTTATATGATCACTTTAAACAGGCTATTGCAATGCAATATGAGGAAAAACATCACACTTTAGCTAAATGCAAACAACTTATAAGCAAAACACTTCAGAATCAGAAATCAGTATCACAAATACTTTATTAATCCCCCGCAGGGAAACTGTTAAAAGTACTTAAAAGCGGGTAATGATTAACGTTACCGACCTTTTTTATGTCATGTCAAGAGTTGGATGTCAACGCCACTCAACTCAAACAAGTGTGACAAGCAATTCACTAATCTTTTCAAATATTCAGTTACAAAGCTAGTAGCAAGCTAAGTTAACATTACATAGCTGATGCTGAGCTAAACATGTTTGCTAAGCGTCCATATGCGTTAATGTGACTGACCTCTCCGGGTGAGTTTTCAAGTGCCTGATGAAATTCGACGTTGTTGCGCCAGCATCCTTGATTTTGATATTGCAGACTTTGCAGTGTGCGCTCCTTTTGTTGGTGCCGCCGGCGTTTTGTTCGAAGTTTTTGTAGTTGAACCTAATTACAAGCGGTACAGCTGCAGGTGTGCCGCCGGTCGCCATGGTGTTACTACGAGGTAGTAACAGAGGCGCGCACGTCTGCGTAATGAGCCCGGCTAAAATAACTGGATGGCCTACCTGCCTGTCAGCCTTCCACCTGGGCACAAACTTATCTCGTGCCCTCATTGGTCATGTGCGCGTTTGTGTGTGTTGGAGGAGGCGGGCTCTATAAGGATGTAGCAGCCTCTAGCAGATTATCTCCGGTTGTGTATTTTCAAATTCTAGCGATCTCGAGCCGGTTTCTCTCAAATGTACCTACCCCACCTTTAATACGCCAAAAATAGAAAACACAATGATTGTTCACGAGTCCCAACACACGAGTCCAAGTTGAGTCTGAAGTCTTTTGGTCATGAGTCTAAGTCAAGTCTGAAGTCTCTGTGTGTGCGACTTAAGTGCGACTCGAGTCCGAGTCGCAGACTCGAGTCCCCATCTCTGTTGTCTCATGCTACCCACGTCTGTAAACAAACGTATTCAAATAAACTTTACCTTCATTTAATATTCAGCAATAATAATATCTCGACGTCTATAGTTGTAGTGTTGAAATCAGTAGGTTTCGGTGTGCAACACTCCGTGTCATATCGCTACTAAATTCACCTCTATAGTAAATGGTATATTAGCCACATGCCAGAGCTATTTAATAGAAGAGTTACGACATCTCCGTTCACTCCAATGGACCACTTTTTTACAGCAATGGCGGATCGTGGAGCCTCTCAATCGTTCCCCGGAAGTTAGCGCCAAGGCTGGCAGAGCTGTGGAGTTGCAGCATAATACACCGTTCGTGACGGACTTTTAAAGGTAAGAAGAAGTTTAAAGATTTATATTGCGGATATTATCAGTACATCTGATTCAAATGAACATGTGTATTAAAGGATGTCAGTGGATTATCCCTAAATTAGTAGATTTAGGGAACGTTTACAGATAACAGATTAAGCTAGCATACCGAAGCAAATTAGCAACACACGTTGAACAGCCTTTTAATTGTAAATTCCGGTCTCTTAATGTCATTTCGTCCGACATGTTGAATTAGAGAAGAGGGGCTTCTAAACGGGATTGTATGCGGGGGTGGAGGGAGTTAAATATTAGATAAATATAACTTTGGTGCGTGTAAGAGTGAGTGTGTGTCCTTGTGATTCTGTTGATTATTACCCGTCTGTATAATGTTGCAGCTCAGCTGATTCTGGATTGATGGCAAAGGGAGAGGGACTTAAGTGAGAGTGAAAACACAAGGTACGTTTAATACTACTGTTTAATATAAGTAAACACCTTATCTCCCCAAGGCATTTCCCATCCAATAGGTGTGCTGTGTGTGTATAACCCTTTCTCCTGTCTGTTACTCCCTCTTTCAGCACAAGAACCAGAGGGGGATTCAATGGAGCCTGAATACCTGCACTGAGACCCTCACCCTGCACCCTGAGTCTCAACTCTCAGTGTTTTTCAAGCCTTTCCCTATTTGTTTCTATTAAACAAAACATTAAGCTTTCCCAATGGTGTGGTTTTCGTTTTATGAAAAAGTGCAAATGCAGTGTTTGTATATAATTACATCACATATTGTGTTGCTGTTGGTCGTGAAATAGCTCCTGCTGACTTGAGCCAGCCATTATTTCCTCCGTTCTGTGTCAGTGGGGAAGCCGTACATTCGTACTCCTTTCTCTGAGTGATTTGAGCATCCCCAGGCAGCACATCAAACCATGGTGGCTACTAGGAGGCAGCACAGCAAACCAGGACAACACGGAAGAAAAGGCACCGACAAACTGCATGATATGCTATTCAATGTTTATTGAATTCCATATATTTGCAATGGATGTTCCTAAAACAACACATTTAACATCATCATTATCATCATATGCTGCTGCTGCTAGTCCTTTGATAGTCACCTGTCGGTCTCCTGTCCTTTCTGAAAGCCATAAAGATGACATTAGTCATTTAGATAACTTGTGTCCTCAGTTACCAGGGGATTACTGAAACTACCATGAATTTAAGAAAATGGTAGAAATGAATCCAATCTGAATTTTAAAGCATTACTTTAGATCCCCTCCCTCTAAATGTATCAATAAACATTAGAAAGTGATGCTCCTGACTACCATACAAGTTTAAGAAGATAATATTGGTTTGAAAGAATTCAAAGCTATACATAAACAGCAACAGGCTCTTTAACCAAGTTAGCAGTTAGTAACATGTAAACTAGTTGTTCACACTAATCCTAATATTATCACTTAATATTAGCAAATTCGATTTTATTTTTTAAAACATATTGATGTAAATACATACACATATCGATTTGTTGTATAAATATTGCAAATCAAAACCTTTATTCACTAATAATTAACAAAAATCGTAGTTCTATCTCCTGTTATCAATGCATTCACATTGCCCGCCATGAACTTCCGGGGAACGATCCTCGTCTACATGAACCACGTGACGATAACCGTTTTTGGACTTCCGGTGTCGTAACTCTTCTATCTATAGAGAGGCGAAGTCCCTCCCTTTCCGGGAGCCTCCATGGGACCCCGGAAGCGTAAAATTATACATTGAAGTCAATGGAGAGAGAAAGGTTATCTTTTGATCCCGTTTGAATTGTGCCACGAATGACACATATGATGTTTGTCAATTTAAAAGAATATTTTGCAATTCAAAAAAATTAAAATGTGTCGTAAAACTGTGAAGTTACACATTTTTTTGTGTGAAACCGCTGAGTGAACTACAGGTCTCTAGAGAGGCTTCTCAATACTCAAATTTCCCCTCCTCGACTCCCCTCCTCGACTCCCCTCCTCGATACTTAGACCCGCCCACAGGAGATGCGAGCGGAGGACCGAGGAAAGAGGAGGGGAAGCAGCAGACGTTTAAAGAAATGAGAACTCCTCTCCTCTGAGCGGTCATATTAAAGCGACGTCCGTTCATTATTACGTGGCAACAGCTGCATCAGCTGTGAGTGTTTTGTCATATATTATAATCTCTGCTGGATCAGCTGAACATCGTTCCCCCACATATTTACTTTGAATTCATTGAGAGTGCGGTATAATGAGGCAATACCAGGCTACAGATGCGGACACACACACACACACACACACACACACAAATATATTTATATAAATATATGCAATTTAAAGTATGAGAGCACTCTCATAATAACGTAACACAATCAGAGACTGGATATATCCCCCCCCCCCCCTCTCTCTGGTCGCTGAAATGGGGAATTGAAATTACAGGCCAAAAGTTGTATTTGCAAGTATTAAAAGTAAGCAGAGGACACCAAACCAACGGAGACCTGTCTGTCCGCCGCATCTGCGCACTGTACAACACACACCGACACACTGTACAACACGCACCTACACACTGTAACCTACCACACACACACCTACACACTGTACCACACACACCTACAGCTCCTAAAGCATAATCAGGCTACAGCCGTTGTGTATTTTATTATGTGAAGCACTAAATGGTTTTAGAAAAATATCGACTCTTTGTTTGTAGATATCTACTAAACTAAAGCAAATAAAGAGAGTAGGCCTGTTATACTGAGTGATATATATTTTACACACTGCTCTGCTTTCTGCAGGACCTCACAGCTGTTCTCACTGTAAACATCGCGTTGCGATGAGAGCAGTTTCTAAAATAATATCCAGGGGATGCATGCAGAGCTGTCATTGGCTGAGATAAGTCCGGCCGTGCGTCACGCCTCCACCGTTCCCGGAAATGCATCCGCGGAGGAGCCGTGGAGGAACCATCAGTGTATCCTCGGTTATAGCTCCTCCAGAGAGCCTCCTCGACGCTCGATCCTCGGTCCTCGGTGTGCATTTAGAGAAATGAGACGTCCTTCAAAATGGCGCGCTGAAATTCATTTCCGGGTCACTACCGGAGGACCGAGGAGTCGAGGAGTCGAGGAGGGGAAATTTGAGTATTGAGAAGCCTCTTTGGTCTCGCACAATACGCGTCACCATCACAAAGATGGCCGTCACGTCATCTGTTTCTTTCAGAATGAGAATAAAAGTATAAAACGAGGTGACTACAAGTCTGGACACGTTGAGAGCTGTACATACACGAAAGGGGAGTTATTCGGTTCTGTAAGAGCAGCGGGACCGGCTTTACAAGATGTTGGTGAGTAATATGAGTGCAATGTGTAACGTTAATGTCAGCTAGCTAACATTAGCTAACAAGGTACACTAACGTGTTTTGTTTCAGTAACTAGTGTTCTCCTTTAGAACTTCGTGGTCTCTGTGTATGCTGTGGATAACATTAGTGTTCACAAGAACAAGGTATACTCCCGTGTTTTGTTTTAGTTGCTCTTCAGATTGAAACGGCCAGTTTTATATCGACTATACTGTATGTGTGATCTCCTTTTACATCTCGTTGTGTCATTTGAGTTTATTTGCTGTGTGTAGATTCAAGGGTTTTGGTTATCTTGTCAATTTGTTTGGTTATCCAGGCACAGCTGTGTGTGACTCCCTCAGGTACACTGGTATGTGTTTTCCTAATGTAGAGAGCATTGATTAATTAATAAACTACACACTGAGTCTAGATCCTGACCAAGTCCTTTTTTATTGTTGATCAAATGTTTTTCAAAAATGTATTCATACACATTTAGAAAAATACAATGTACAATCACAACCAGTACAACACACATTACAAAAAATACAGAAAAAACAAACAATAACAACAATCAGACAGAACTATGGAAAAATAACCCCTCCCACCCCAGATCCGGACCATCCTTGTATTATTGCTCATTCAATCTATTATAGCATGCTAACAAACATGGTACTTTCTTTATTTGTACAGATCTGCATGGGAGGCGATGGCGCGATGCAGAGCGCTGTCTGTGATTGTGCACGGGGGATGTACAAATGCAGCCACGCTGCAGCATTGGCAATATGTGCCATGTGGCAGATCAGCTCCACAGATGTTGAGTGCCAGTGGAGGAAGCCTGGCACTTCCAAAGTAGTCCAGCCGGTGTCAGCCGGTGTCTCAACTCTACCAACAGTGAGAGGAGACATACAACCCACTGGCCAGAGACATCGCCACTCAGGATGTAGACTGGTTCAGGTCTGCACTGAGGGGCGCACAGTGTGGCATGGCATGGCTTCACCTGAGCCAGAGCCGCGGCCTCAACATCAGGCCATTGTCACCGTGCCGGAGCTGGTGAAGGGGGTCGGGGGCTTGAGGCAATTCTTGCCTCAATGCGACTGAGCAGAGACCAGCAAGCTGCCATCCAGACAGCCACCGGAGGACAGCGGACAAAGTGGCAGTTACACAGGCGGGGCAGGTTGACAGCCAGCAAGTTTGGTTCTGTGCTGCGGTCGGGACTTTCATCCACTCCATGCGCGTCCCTCATGAAGAGGGTGCTCGGGGGGTACAACTTGGACGGAGTCATGGCTGTCAACTGGGGGGTTGTAAACGAGGCCGAAGCGGTGAAGGCTTTTGTGCAGGCCTATCAGGAGACAGTGTTCGAGTCTGGTCTCTTTGTGAGTGAGTCGGTGTTTTGGGAGCATCCCCCGATGGACTTGTGCAGCCACCTGCCCTGCTGGAGGTGAAGTGTCCACCATCATTATATAGGATATATATATATATATATATATCTGTATACATATCTGTAAATTGTATAATTTTATTTGATTTAAAAGTATTTTTGATCTCTGTCTATAAACACAAACTGAGTAAGATTGACAATAAAGTTGACTTTGAAAAATATATATATTCTTTATGAAAATAGTTGACTGTTGGAGAAATGAATCCAAATGAAACGTTGGACTGAACTACAACTACGCCTTTAAATCTCTACGGACTGTTTTTCAGTGGGATGGCAAGTTCCTATCTTTAAACATTTATTAGTTTTTTCTCAGAACAGATTTGATTTTCTGAAGTTAATTTAACTTAACCATGTAAGGTCATTATTAAAAAGGTACAATCAATTTGTTTAGGGTTGAATAAAATAATGATAAACATTTAATTTGGATAATTTACTGACAGAATAAGAAACTCAACAATGCTCTACTCACCTGTTCCTTTTTATAAAGTGAAACAGTTGAAACGATAGATTTTAGTAAACTTAAAAACAACCTTCTTCAAAAGCTATCAAGGAATATACCTAATACTTGTTTTAGAACTTTATTACATATTTTTATATAAATAGTTTGAGTGATCCATAATTGACAGAAGCTTGTGTTTACACTGACCTGTCACTCATATATTAATGTCTTTGTAACTTCAGTAAACCACGACCTCACTCATTTCTTTCATCACGGTTCAGTAAACTAAGTGACACATGAACCAGTTTAATAATTATAATAACGTAGGATTGCAACTCTTTGAAACTGTAGGTGGCTCTTAAAAGAGCCGTTGTGTTTGGGTGTGCTGGTCTCAGGTCAGTCTAAGCCCTCTCTCGCGGATGCAGCTGGATGTCCTTAGGCATGATGTTGACCCTCTTTGCTTGGTTCATCTTACTGAGGGGCAGCTACATGGATGTCGGTGCAGTCCACAATCATTGTGCAGTTGAAGGCAGAATTAATGTATTATCGACTCAGAATGAAGCACAACTTCATGTCATACAACACATTGACTTTATTTGTAATTGTGTAAAAAAATAAAGCATTGATTAGCAAGCAGGACCTGCAGGAACAGAGCACGGTGATGGATGGAGCTGGGAAGAGAGAAGAATAAAGAAAACAGATCAACTTCATTATCGGATATTAAAAATTCAATTTCAAAACAAGTTGCCGCTCCTACAGTTTTCTAGTATGTAAAGATGATTTCACTTGACCTATGCACAATATCACACTCAATACATGTGTGTCTCTGGGGGGTGCATTGTGCCTTTGATGTATATAAATAATATACCATAACCAAATACTATTACGTACAGTGGAAATCAGGTTGCCAGAGCAGTGGGCATGTTCCTCAGGGTCTCAGCGGTTACAGGTGAGGGAAAGGAAATAAAAGAGAAAAAGGTCAGTAACAACACTTTAAAGTAACAACACTTTGAATAATTATCTCTTTTAATAATGTTCTATCAGTAATCACTCAACTACTGTCTTTCCAACAAACAGATTGACTCACTATCATCACAATGAAACACGTCCAGAAGAATGGACCACAGATGGAAATGAGCTATTAGCTATAATCTGGCATATTGCATCTCTTCTCTTTGCTGAGATTAATGTTTTTGTATGCATGGTCCTTCTATAAATAAATACATGTCATGCAAAGCTGCCTGCCTGCCTTCCTTCCTTCGACTCTCCCTGAACTGCCTGATCTTTTAATGTTCAATGTTAACCATTTGAGCAGATAGCATTAAGTAGAAAAGATCGCAGATGCTAATCTGCCGTTAGCCTACCTCCCGCCCCCTTAGCACCTGGCGATAGGTTCCTCTTCAAATGTTTCAGAAAATACTTAACATCATGACTACTCTTACTGTTTAACATTTGAGTTCACTTCATGTTAAGGCTAATACAAATGACAAGGCTAAGTAATGTGATGCTAACTAACGTGCTCGCTACTAGCTATGTAGCTAGCTTGACTGTGTTCCATGCACAACATGTGTATTACCTGAGATCTCTGATTTCGCCTCTCTATAGAGAGGCGAAGTCACGCCCATCTACTTCCGGCCCATGGGACCCCGGAAGCGAAAAATTAACATTGAATTCAATGGGGAGAGAAAACGTATCTTTTGATCCCGTTTGAATTGTGCCACGAACTACACATATGATGTTTGTCAATCTTAAACAATAAGTTCCATGTCAAAAAAGTCACATTTTGTCGTAAAACTGTTGAAATATAAGACTATGAAAAATACGCGACTACAAAGACTACAAATCCCAAATCCCATTCTGGCTCGCGTAAGTGATGTCACAGGCGATAATGCTCCAAGTGGTTGCGACTCGTAATTAAAGCGAAGAAGAAGAAGATCTCATAACTGATTTATTCCCTCCAATAAATAAGAGATTGCTAAAAATAAATTCACTTTTACAAGATGTCTGTGTGCTTTGTACCAGGTTGTAATCACATAAGTGATCATACTTATAGATCATAGCTCGTTCTATCGCTTCCCGTCTGATGAAAGGACCAGGAGTCGTTGGACAAAACATATCAGGTAATACACATGTTGTGCATGGAACACAGTCAAGCTAGCTACATAGCTAGTAGCGAGCACGTTAGTTAGCATCACATTACTTAGCCTTGTCATTTGTATTAGCCTTAACATGAAGTAGGCTTGACCGAAAGAACGAGATCGCGGATACAAGCCGCCGAGATGGGTTTCCTCCGCCGGGTGGCTGGTGTCTCCCTTAGAGATAAGGTGAGAAGTTCGGTCATCAGGGAGGGACTCGGAGTTGAGCCGCTCCTCCTTCGCGTCGAAAGAAGCCAGTTGAGGTGGTTCGGGCACCTAGTTAGGATGCCACCTGGGCGCCTCCCTAGGGAGGTGTTCCAGGCACGTCCAGCTGGGAAGAGACCAAGGGGTAGACCTAGGACCAGGTGGAGGGATTATATCTCTTCGCTGGCCTGGGAGCGCCTTGGGATCCCCCAGTCAGAGCTGGTTGATGTCGCCAGGGAAAAGAAAGTTTGGGGCTCTCTGCTGGAACTGCTGCCCCCGCGACCCGACCACGGATAAGCGGGAGAAGATGGATGGATGGATGGATGAAGTAGGCTAACGGCAGATTAGCATCTGCGATCTTTTCTACTTAATGCTATCTGCTCAAATGGTTAACATTGAACATTAAAAGATCAGGCAGTTCAGGGAGAGTCGAAGGAAGGAAGGCAGGCAGTTTTGCATGACATGTATTTATTTATAGAAGGACCATGCATACAAAAACATTAATCTCAGCAAAGAGAAGAGATGCAATATGCCAGATTATAGCTAATAGCTAATTTCCATCTGTGGTCCATTCTTCTGGACGTGTTTCATTGTGATGATAGTGAGTCAATCTGTTTGTTGGAAAGACAGTAGTTGAGTGATTACTGATAGAACATTATTAAAAGAGATAATTATTCAAAGTGTTGTTACTTTAAAGTGTTGTTACTGACCTTTTTCTCTTTTATTTTCTTTACCTCACCTGTAACTGCTGAGACCCTGAGGAACATGCACACTGGACTGACCTGCTCTGGCAACCTGATTTCCACTGTACGTAATAGTATTTGGTTATGGTATATTATTTATATACATCAAAGGCACAATGCACCCCCCAGAGACACACATGTATTGAGTGTGATATTGTGCATAGGTCAAGTGAAATCATCTTTACACACTAGAAAACTGTAGGAGCGGCAACTTGTTCTGAAATTGAATTTTTAATATCCGATAATGAAGTTGATCTGTTTTCTTTATTCTTCTCTCTTCCCAGCTCCATCCATCACCGTGCTCTGTTCCTGCATGTCCTGCTTGCTAATCAATGCTTTATTTTTTTACACAATTACAAATAAAGTCAATGTATTGTATGACATGAAGTTGTGCTTCATTCGGAGTCAATAATAAATTCATTCTGCCTTCAACTGCACAATGATTGTGGACTGCACCGACATCCATGTAGCTGCCCCCCAGTAAGATGAACCAAGCAAAGAGGGTCAACATCATGCCCAAGGACATCCAGCCGCATCCGCGAGAGAGGGCTTAGACTGACCTGAGACCAGCACACCCAAACACAACGGCTCTTTTAAGAGCCACCTACAGTTTCAAAGAGTTGCAATCCTACGTTATTATAATTATTAAACTGGTTCATGTGTCACTTAGTTTACTGAACCGTGATGAATGAAAGAAATTAGTGAGGTAGTGGTTTAAATAAGTTACAAAGACATTAGTATATGAGTAACAGGTCAGTGTAAACACAAGCTTCTGTCAATTATGGATCACTCAAACTATTTATATAAAAATATGTAATAAAGTTCTAAAACAAGTATTAGGTATATTCCTTGATAGCTTTTGGAGAAGGTTGTTTTTAAGTTTACTAAAATCTATCGTTTCAACTGTTTCACTTTATAAAAAGGAACAGGTGAGTAGAGCATTATTGAGTTTCTTATTCTGTCAGTAAATTATCCAAATGAAATGTTTATCATTATTTTATTCAACCCTAAACAAATTGATTGTACCTTTTTAATAATGACCTTACATGGTTAAGTTAAATTAACTTCAGAAAATCAAATCTGTTCTGAGAAAAAACTAATACATGTTTAAAGATAGGAACTTGCCATCCCACTGAAAAACAGTCCGTAGAGATTTAAAGGCGTAGTTGTAGTTCAGTCCAACGTTTCATTTGGATTCATTTCTCCAACAGTCAACTATTTTCATAAAGAATATATATATTTTTCAAAGTCAACTTTATTGTCAATCTTACTCAGTTTGTGTTTATAGACAGAGATCAAAAATACTTTTAAATCAAATAAAATTATACAATTTACAGATATGTATACAAATATATATATATATATATATATATATATCCTATATAATGATGGTGGACACTTCACCTCCAGCAGGGCAGATGGCTGCACAAGTCCATCGGGGGATGCTCCCAAAACACCGACTCACTCACAAAGAGACCAGACTCGAACACTGTCTCCTGATAGGCCTGCACAAAAGCCTTCACCCCTTCGGCCTCGTTTACAACCCCCCAGTTGACAGCCATGACTCCGTCCAAGTTGTACCCCCCGAGCACCCTCTTCATGAGGGACGCGCATGGAGTGGATGAAAGTCCCGACCGCAGCACAGCACCAAACTTGCTGGCTGTCAACCTGCCCCGCCTGTGTAACTGCCACTTTGTCCGCTGTCCTCCGGTGGCTGTCTGGATGGCAGCTTGCTGGTCTCTGCTCAGTCGCATTGAGGCAAGAATTGCCTCAAGCCCCCGACCCCCTTCACCAGCTCCGGCACGGTGACAATGGCCTGATGTTGAGGCCGCGGCTCTGGCTCAGGTGACAAAAGCCATGCCATGCCACACTGTGCGCCCCTCAGTGCAGACCTGAACCAGTCTACATCCTGAGTGGCGATGTCTCTGGCCAGTGGGTTGTATGTCTCCTCTCACTGTTGGTAAAGTTGAGACACCGGCTGGACTACTTTGGAAGTGCCAGGCTTCCTCCACTGGCACTCAACATCTGTGGAGCTGATCTGCCACATGGCACATATTGCCAATGCTGCAGCGTGGCTGCATTTGTACATCCCCCGTGCACAATCACAGACAGCGCTCTGCATCGCGCCATCGTCTCCCATGCAGATCTGTACAAATAAAGAAAGTACCATGTTTGTTAGCATGCTATAATAGATTGAATGAGCAATAATACAAGGATGGTCCGGATCTGGGGGTGGGAGGGGTTATTTTTCCATAGTTTTGTCTGATTGTTGTTATTGTTTGTTTTTTCTGTATTTTTTGTAATGTGTGTTGTACTGGTTGTGATTGTACATTGTATTTTTCTAAATGTGTATGAATACATTTTTGAAAAACATTTGATCAACAATAAAAAAGGATTTGGTCAGGATCTAGACTCAGTGTGTAGTTTATTAATTAATCAATGCTCTCTACATTAGGAAAACACATACCAGTGTACCCGAGGGAGTCACGCACAGCTGTGCCTGGATAACCAAACAAATTGACAAGATAACCAAAACCCTTGAATCTACACACAGCAAATAAACTCAAATGACACAACGAGATATAAAAGGAGATCACACATACAGTATAGTCGATATAAAACTGTCCGCTTCAATCTGAAGAGCAACTAAAACAAAACACGGGAGTTTACCTTGTTCTTGTGAACACTAATGTTATCCACAGCACACACAGACCACGAAGTTCTAAAGGAGAACACTAGTTACTGAAACAAAACACGTTAGTGTACCTTGTTAGCTAATGTTAGCTAGCTGACATTAACGTTACACATTGCACTCATATTACTCACCAACATCTTGTAAAGCCGGTCCCGCTGCTCTTACAGAACCGAATAACTCCCCTTTCGTGTATGTACAGCTCTCAACGTGTCCAGACTTGTAGTCACCTCGTTTTATACTTTTATTCTCATTCTGAAAGAAACAGGTGAAATTTGCTAACGTGGCGGCCATCTTTGTGATGGTGACGCGTATTGTGCGAGACCAAGAGACCTGTAGTTCACTCAGCGGTTTCACACAAAAAAATGTGTAACTTCACAGTTTTACGACACATTTTAATTTTTTTGAGTTGCAAAATATTCTTTTAAATTGACAAACATCATATGTGTCATTCGTGGCACAATTCAAACGGGATCAAAAGATAACCTTTCTCTCTCCATTGACTTCAATGTATAATTTTACGCTTCCGGCGTCCCATGGAGGCTCCCGGAAAGGGAGGGACTTCGCCTCTCTATATGGCGCTGCCACATGCTAACCGGAGATTAAGGATTTTCAGAATAAAAGCTTAACAACTGGTTGTGTACAAGAACTTCTGGTTTTTCAGTATAAAACAGCATTTAAACTGACGGTATGTTTAAGGTACTTTATACCATCAAAACATTGATTTTAATTTCTAACAAGTCCCATTCAAATCCCCCGTGTTCCGCCACCTGCTGCACCTTTTAATTCTCCATTGTCCATTGTGATACTGCACTTTATGTACTTAGGTTTCAAAGGCTTGTAAGCTACAGTTTGCACTGTTTCAATAAATGAAACAAATTTTCTCACCACGTCTTTTGATTCATTTTGAACAGCATTTGCAAGCTGTAGACTCTCTGTCAGAGCCATATATTGTATAATTGATGCTTTCAGTTTTCAGTTGAATTAATTCAATCCAAGTCAATGGAACACTCACAAGATGTCACCAAAATCACACTGTCCCTTTAAAATCTTTCAGAAAATGATATAAGTATATCGAATCGTATCGTTGGCTGAATATCGTGATATATATCGTATTGTGAGCTGTGTATCGTATCGTAACGTGAGATTAGTGAATCGCTACAGCCCTACAATCCAGGGTGCCTCCTCCCTGGACTGTGATGGTATGGAGAGGCTCGGCCTGCTCCGCATGCCGCCCATGGAACCGCTGGTGGCAGCCCACCTCCAACCGAGGCTGGCTTCGACACCAAGCAGGAACCCCATGCTACCGACAAAGGCAGACCGGTTCCAGTCAGCGATGACCGAACGGGCCTATAAAGCCGCAGCTTTGTCCGCCAGGGCTCTCAACGTCTCCTCGCTGCTGACCGCCTACCAGGCGGAGCTTTGCGAGGACATGTCGAGCAGACCTGAGCCTGCCGTGTGGGACGAGATCGCAGCGATCACGGACATTTGCCTCCGTGTGCAGTCCAAGCCACGGGAAAAGCACTGGGAATGATGGTGGTACAGGAGAGAGCCAGGTGGCTCAACCTGACCAACCTTCCAGACCGGGAAAAAGAGGATGTTCTGGACATGCCTATTGTTCCCGAGGGCATATTTGGCTCCGCTCTAGCTTCAATGCAGCTGAGGTGCGAGTCAAAAAGGAAGGGAGACGAGCCTCTCCAGCTCTGTCTTCCCCGAAGGGTCCAGCCGCCACCTCCAATGGTCCCGCGGCAGGCCTTCACCCAAGCTATCTCACGTCCTGCTCGGTTCAAAATACCGAAGCAGCAGAGATACTTCGGTCTGTCTCTCAGCCCGCGAGTGTTTGTACGGTGTACGGAAGCCGCGATAGCCCCGTTGAGACAACAGGGTATTCGCCTGGCAACTTATCTGGACGATTGGCTCCTTCTCGCACAGTCGGAGCAAGAGGCTATTACGCAGACGAATGTCCTCGTAAAACACCTGCTCGACCTGGGTTTTGTAATAAACACAGAAAAGAGCATGTTGTCTCCAGCCCAGACTGTACTCTTCCTGGGCCTACGCCTGAATTCGGTGCCCTTTACAGCCCGCTTGTCAGCAGAGAGAGTGAAAGCCTTCAGGGCTTGCCTCGCTCATTTCCAGCCACGCAAATATGTTCTCTTCAGATCATGTCTGCGGTTGCTGGGGCTCATGGCGTCAGCCATTCTGGTGGTACGACTGGGACGCTTACACATGAGGGAGTTTCAGCGCTGGGTAGTTGCCCTCAGATTGGACCCCGCGCATCATGGCGCGCGGAGAGTGATGGTCACTATGAAATGCGTAATGGCTCTGCGCCACTGGCTACACCCGACTTTTCTAGTACGGGGCGTACCTATGGGTGCTGTCCTATCGCGGAAGGTGGTCACCACAGACTAGTGTTGCACGGTGTACCGATACTTGAAAGGTACCGCGATACCCTGCCGTTAAAAACGGTACGATTCCTCAATTTCATTAGTATCGGTACTTTAAAAATGACGGGGAAAAGTACTCCGGTGAGAAAGCGCCGTTTTAATAAGAGCCGTGTGTGTTCAGCACTCTGCTTCCATTCCCTGCACTGCAGCCATGCCTGCATTCCTCCCCTCTCAAGCACGCTCTAAGTCCCTCCCCTCTCTCGTGCAAGCGCTAGCTGCCAGAGCGTGAGAAGCATGGCTGCAAGTGGGAGTGCAACTGCCGCTGCGCCTCGGCTTGTTGAGAAAAAACACGCCAGAAGCGAAATTTGGAAATATTTTAGTTATATCTCTGACAGTGAGGGCAAGCCTACGGACACCACAAGGCCTGTCTGTAAGAGATGTTTCAGATCCCTGCAAACCAAGGGAGCCAACACATCGAACTTGGCTAAGCACCTCGCTGACCGGCATCCAGAGCTGTTTAAAGAATTTAAAGAAAGACAAGTTAGCGAATGTGATAGCAATTAATGGCAATGCTAACTGGCTATCTTTTTAGCTAACTTACCAATGTGGCTAACATCTGCAATGTACATTTTAAAAAACATAAATTACATTAACTTTGAGTCTGGTACTTCAGAACGATGAAGCTCAAACCCAGGATTAGCCTGCCCTGAACACTACTGATGATGGTATCTCACAAACTAATTAACCATCATTTTCCTAACCCATATATTTCAACTACAGAAGTCTGCTGGCTCACAGAGAGTGACTACGCCCACTCAGAATCAACCTACCCAGAATCAACCTACCCTCCAAGCTCTTTTTGAGCACCATATTAAGTACCCAAAGGAGTCCAAAGATGCTACAAGGCTCAACAGGGCAGTGGCAGAGTTCATCTGTATAGACCAAATGCCAATATATGTAGTTGAAAAGGCTGGGTTCAGAAACCTTGTACAGCATCTGGACAAAAGGTATAACCTCCCCTCTAGGAATTTCTTTATGTATAATGAAATTCCCAAGATCTATAATGAGACGAGGTCTATAATCAGTGCACAGCTGACACCAAAGCCATTCTTCTCCTGCACTACGGACCTCTGGACCAGCAGAACTGTAGACACATACATGGCTGTAACAGTCCAGTTCATAACAAAGTCCTGGGAAATGCAGTCCTGGTGCTTAGGATGCTCTGCATTGCACTCTGACCACACAGCTGACACTCTGAAGGAAGCCCTGGAGGAAATTGTCACAGATTCCTGGGGGCTAGATATGGCCAAAATGTCTGGTATCACAACAGATAATGCTTCTAACAACTGCAAGGCTTTTGCTGACTACACCTGGATACCCTGTTTTGGTCACAACTTACATGTGTCAGTCAACAAAGCCATAGACATTGATCGTGTGGCAAGCTGTCTGTCCCGGATCCGCAAGACTGTCTCTGGCTTCTCAAGATCTAATAAGATGTCAAGACTGCTGAAACACAAACAGAAATCTTTACAGCTGCCACCACACAAACTAATTCACGATGAGCCCACCCGATGGGGATCCACCTATGATATGGTGGAACGATTTTGTGAGCAGCAGCAAGCTGTCTCTGCTGTTCTGGCTGAGGACAGAAAGAAGTGGAACCTGATGCCCAGAGACACAGACATGACAACTTTGGAAATTGTGAGGGATGTCCTGGCTCCACTTAGTGATTTCACAGATGCCCTAAGTGGAGAGAAAGAAAGAACAATCTCATCAGTCCTGCCACTCATGTGGAAGATAAGAGCCTGCACAGAAGATGAGGAAGGTGACCGTCCACTGGCGCTGGAAATGAAGCACAGAATTAGAGAAGACTTAGAAAAGAGATACAATGAGCACGATCTGAAGATGATGCTAAACATCTCCACTTTCCTAGATCCAAGATTTAAGAGTACGTTTGTTACTATGGAAGAGGAAGTCAAGAGGGAACTGCTCCTCAAAGCTGAGACCGTTATGCTTCCTACGGAGGAGCAACCAGAAGACTCAGAGGACAATAGAGAAGGAGCGGCTGCAGGGAAGAGAAAAAGAAGTGACCTAAAACATTTGCTCTGCAGTATCACCTCAGAAAAGAAGGGGGCAGATAGTTCTGGAACAAGACAAGATTCTTCCACACCCACAATACCCACAGAGGCCGCTACTCTGTGGTATCTGTGGCAAGTACTTCCGGCATATGCCACAGATGCCACAACTTGCCGAGGCATCTGCCGCTGCTCAACGGGAGTTGCCACAAGATGCCAGAGTAAGAGAAGGTTTACTGTAGCTGCAACTCGACTTCCGTGGCAAATGCTGCTATTTAAACCCGTATTTATCGTGTAAAATGTCGCTGTTTAGGCATGACTTTATCGAACTGATCTGTACACAGGACTGATGATCTGTACACAGGGTTGGGTGTAACGGAATACATGTAACGGCGTTACGTAATCGGAATACAAAAATCAAGTAGTTAACTGTATTCAGCTCGCGTTACATTTGAAAAACAACTAATCTGATTACAGTTACTTTCGTAAACCTGAAGTGAATACATTTTGGAATACTTATTGGAATTATTGATAGAAAAGTTTCCTCACAAAATGTATCCTAATATTCATTACTGGCAGAACTGTGTGCACAGCGCAGCAGCATGTCTGTGAGGCCCCGCCCCCGCACGCAGATGAGAGAGAGATCTCTTTTTAAATATTGAAAGTTAGAAACGGAGATGGTTCGATAAAACGTGGAAGATAACGTTTATGTAGCATTTCTTTATTGTCGAAATGATGACATTTCATAACGGGATAAAATCAAAGTGAATGGCCTGCTGCTGCTGAAGGCATGGGGCAAATATAACTGTCCTTTGCCTAATTTATAAAGTAAACCTTAGCATCTCACTAGCAGTAGCAACTGCAATCAGTTACAGCTGCCCTAAGTCTGTAGCCAATTCTAATAACACCAGTGTACACGTTGCTGTGTCAATACAGATATTTATTTGTTAATTATTTGTCTTTACTAGTCATACACCTGGTTTATCGTAGCAAGCAGTGGAAACTCCCCTCAAGAAGCGACAATTGCCAAGGGCGTTGCAACCCTCACTCGCCAATATTTCATCATAAATATAGCACGTTTGTTTATTTTAGCAAACCATGCTCCAAGTAAAATTGAATAGAAATGATAATGTATAATATTTTTGAAAAATAGAGATCGCACATCAGTCCTGTGTACAGATCAGTTCGATAAAGTCATGCCTAAACAGCGACATTTTACATGATAAATACGGGTTTAAATAGCAGCATTTGCCACGGGCTTTTAACTTGATTATTTATTTATTTATTATTGTGATGCTTTGAACTATTTATAGTGTAAATTGGAATTATCCACATCTGTGCTCCCGGGTGTATCTGTGTGTTTTCTTCTTGTATGTTCCTGCCTGTGTACATGACATAAGCTGCTGCTCATAACCAATTGCCCCTTGCGAGATTAATGAAGTTGTTGATTGATTGATTGGAAGGCGAGTGGCAGCTACAGTAAACCTTCTCTTACTCTGGCATCTTGTGGCAACTCCCGTTGAGCAGCGGCAGATGCCTCGGCAAGTTGTGGCATCAGTGGCATATGCCGGAAGTACTTGCCACAGATACCACAGAGTAGTGGCATCTGTGGCATATGCCGGAAGTACTTGCCACAGATACCACAGAGTAGTGGCATCTGTGGCATATGCCGGAAGTACTTGCCACAGATGCCACGGAGTAGTGGCCTCTGTGGCAGATGCCGGAAGTACTTGCCACTGCCTGCAGATGCCACGAAATGAGCCAGGCCCTACTGTCGGTTTTTTGGCGGATTGCAAACAACTTTAAGGTGCATACCGCCACCTCCGGAGTCGGCTTGACTCGGTTTGCATTTATAAAGAATGCACACGTGTTTAATCGTTAATGTCAGATATGTACTAAGTAAATACATTTGTTCCTGCTCAAGATTAGATTCAACTTTATTGTTATTGCACATATTACAGGTACTGAGACAACGAAATGCAGTTTAGCTTCTAACCAGGTGCAACAAGCAGTGAAGTCAAAAGTAATGTACACAATAGACAGAATGAATTGAATGATGAATAAACAGTGAGGGGTATGAATACACTAGATATCAGCCTGTGAGCAGTATGAACAGTGTGTATGAATATGCTAAGATATATAAAGTATGAAAACGGTAAGCAGTGCAAGTATAGTATAAAATATATAGATATTAATTTCATGATAAACATTGTGGAACAATTATGAAAAATGGGAATGGATGTGGCGACGTAAAACTGACACAAAACAACAACAAACTTTTGCCGAGCCAATCAGCAGCACGGGGTAAAACCCACCAATGAGCGCTCAGCTCGAGATACCAGCGAGTCGTTTCCCATCAAGCATTTCGCTTCCGCAGCCCGTGGAGAGGAACTGCGCCGCCTCGCCGCGCCTCGCTCTCAAGGCTGCGGGCGTCTTTGTCCCGCGAGATTTCAACGTCTCATGTAGGCGAGCCTCCAGAGCAAGTCGGACAAAATGACTAACCATCATGCAACGCACTAGCAAGACGTTGATCGCATCTGCGCAGGTCTCGCTTGTCTCAAACAAGCCTGATGTGTGTGCGTAGTTGAACCTTTTCATATTTAAGTTTGTGTGTGTGTGTTGTTGTTGTTTAAAGACCCCATAGAGCTCAGTTTATAACTTGAACCCTGGTTGAAGCTTCAACGCAGCTTCCCATTCACTTTGACGTCACGCTTTGCCGAACTGCATTGTGCTTCCGTCGCTTCACTTTGCCTCCGTTGATCGCTTCAATAGTTGAGAAAAGTTCAACTTTTCAAGCTTCGACGGAAGCGTCAGCCAATCAAATGATATGCCAGTACAAGCTCTAGCCAATTAAACCGCGTGCTTGTGTGTCTGGGGCGGGAGATCGATGTGATTGAATTTAGCTTCAACGCACGCTGCCGTGTGGACGCTGTGTTACTCTACTCTAACCTCAAGTGATAATATATCTAGTTAGGTACCCAAATGTTAAGTAAGGTAATTTAAAATGTTAAAGTTAAATGAGAAAAAGTATGTATTGTACAAGTAAATAAAAAATACAAGACTGCACTTCATTAATATTGTTGCATGTAAAGTCAATCCTCACATCTGTATGTTTATTGAACAAGAGCTACTGGTGGCAATAATTTGCTCTGTCATTCCAGGGATGTCACTATTGTGAGACATACACTGACATTCAGTTGTCAGTGCAACTCCCTCCTGGCTGGTCTACCTGCATGTGCCATCCGACCTCTGCAGCTCATCCAGAAAACAGCGACTCGTCTGGTCTTCAACCTTCCTAAATTCTCCCACACCACGCCGCTCCTCCGCTCCCTCCACTGGCTTCCGGTAACTGCTAGAATCCACTTCAAGACAATGGTACTCGCGTACCATGCTGCCAATGGATCTGGCCCTTCCTACATCCAGGACATGGTTAAACCGTACACCCCAGCACATGCACTCCGCTCTGCATCAACAAAACGGCTCGCTGCACCCTCGCTGCGAAGGGGACCCAAGTTCCCATCAGCAAAAACACGTGGGTTTGCTATCCTGGCTCCAAAATGGTGGAATGAGCTCTCCATTGACATCAGGACAGCAGATAGCTTACACACCTTCCGCGCAGACTGAAAACTCATCTCTTTCGACTCCACTTCGAGCGATAGAACTATTAACAAAGCACTTATATACTAATAAAGGACTGGCTTACCTAAAGCCAGTTGAGTAGCACTTGAAATGTTTTTGCTCTATGAAACCTGATGTACTTATATGATTCTGTTTTCTTCAAGTTTGTATTTTGTTGGTCGAACGCACTTATTGTAAGTCGCTTTGGATAAAAGCGTCAGCTAAATGCAATGTAATGTAATGTAATGTATAGGGTTGGGTTGGGTATCGTTTGAATTTCCACGATTCCGATTCCGATTTTACTTTTCGATTCCGGTTCTTAACGGTTCTCAATTCCGATTCTTTGAGGGGCAGGGTAAACAAATGATACATGCTTCTTCCACCAAAAAAATTACATTTATTCGAGAAACTTTTACACAGGTTAGTTTAAAGTAATATTCACATTAATCAGTCTGTTTATATTCACTGCTATGTAACTGTAACCTGAGAACCACTGAAGCTACAACAGTGCAACAGTCCAACTTTTAAAAACAGTTCTTGTTGAGAAAAACAAGCATATTTGCCTTCTCAGGCATACCGGGAAGAAATGTATCTGGTGCACTTTAAGCAGAATTACTAGAGACTAGTAAAACTCTAAAGACCCATATGAAAAAGACCGGTTTACATTTTAATAATTAAATAAGTATGTGAGCATAACCAGTAACCTACCATAGCCAATAACAAATAGCCTACATGTAACGCATTTTATTTTTGTTCATTCATATCTTATTTTACTATTTTATTTATGCATATTTTTTTATCTCCAGTTTAAAACGATATGTCTGGTTTACTGTCCTATAGTATACATTGGAATGATTTCAAACCTGTTTTCTCCGGTTTATCCCAATAATTATAAAAGAGTGCCTTGGAAATATGTGTTTACATAAATTGTGATCAAAACGTTTGAGACCCACTGAGATAACTTAGACTAAAGTGAACTATCTAAACACTCAGAGTCCTTTACCTCACTGAGCTGAAGTTATCAGCCTCTCAGTCTGACTGGAGAGGACTCTCCCTCCACATCATTGTAGAAACATCTTCTTCTTCCGTTAGAGCAGCTAGCACCAGATGCTAATAACAACAGCGCCCTCCCTTTCTCCCTAGCTCACTCACACTTTGGCTGTGAGCTGCGGGCGCCACATAAGCCAACATCCCCCATTTTCATCACTTACAGGACAAATGAAACGTGTAACCGGGATGAAAAGGGTGTTACATTTACTTAATTATGATTGAATGTTGTTACATCAAGGCCGAAAATTAGGATGAGCACCAACGGTCAAAACATTTTTTTTTCTCCCAGAGCTGCCAGCGCAGCGCCTCCACAGATCTGGCGCCCGAGGCAAACATCTATAACGCCAGCGCGACGGGCCGGCCCTGGTCTCAGGTTACACTGTAGGAAGTGTAGATACAACGCTACATTTCCCGCCCCGCTGCAGTCATGCAGTAGGCTACGGAGAGCGGCGAGAAACATTTCCTCAGGCATCGAAAAGCGGAACCGAAATTCACATTTCTAAATGATGCCGTTGGAAACGAAATGTTGGAACCGGTTCCGAACCGGAACCGGTTCTCGGTACCCAACCCTAGTAATGTATCATTGCACTATTACTAATACCATTGTTTATGTTCTTGTTTTTTCTAGTTCCTTTTGGGTTGCCTGACATGACCGTGAAAACACCAGCCAAGTTACAAATTCTTCTGAATCCCGATGACACCAGGAAGCTAGTTCTGCCTGATGGAATTCCAGAGACAATGGACTTACTGATGAACTCAGGAAAGTGTGTGAAATAGAGTGCCACAGTGACGCGTCCTAAAACCCGGAAGTAAACTCCTTCCGGTTCCCTCGACAGAAAAGCAATGCAATTTCTCCATTGGATATTGGAAAATAGCTGGAAATAAGGTCTGTGGTTGACACACATTTAAGAGACGGATTACGTTTTGTTCAGTCGGATCATAAATCTAATTGATGGATTTATGATCAATAGATTTATGATTCGAAAATTATAAAAGTAAGGTAGACATCTGGCTGAACAAAACGTGATGCGTCTCTTAAATGTGTGTCAACCACAGACCTTATTTCCAGCTATTTTCCAAAATCCTATGGAGGAATTGCATTGCGTTTTTGTCAAAGGAACCGGAAGTGGTAAAATGCTAACTTACTTCTGGGTTTTAGGACGCGTCACTGTGGCACACGTTTTTAGAATGCAATATCAAGACAGAGACATCGGAGATGCACTAGTCAACCTGAGATCCACTGCTGACCTTGAAGATTTGACAACTATCAAGGTCATCCCAATACCTGATGATGGTATCCAAGAATACATCTTTACCGTCTGTGAAGAAGCAGCATCTGCTCAATCAGACGATACTGACATCTTGTCCACACCCTCCAGCTCAGTCTCTACAAGAAATCGTATCTGGTTGAAATTATTGAACTGACACAAAAGGCCAACCTTGTTCAAAGATTGCAATGCCAGGGATTGAACTGCATTTTTCGTTGCTTAATTGCTTTGGCCTCTGTGTTTCATTTGAAGTTAAAAAAAGAATATGACTTCACAGATTCTGGTAATGGTACTTAAACCCTTCTTAATGGCTAATACATGTTAACCTGAAGTTGTAATTAAAAGCTGCAGAAAATATTGTTGAAGTGTTTAAAAATGTAAAGAAAAACAAGATGTCATGCATACGTTCTAGTCTTTAATTAAAAGGCAGCCAGGTTTAAAGGCATTACATATTTACATTTTAAAGGAGAGATATGCAAGCTAGTTTAACATGTTCATATGCATATTTGTGATGTATTTGGTTAAGGCTACAGGAGTTTTTTTAAACAAGTCAAAGTGATCTTGATTTACTTTTTACATAAGTGCAAATTGGTTGCATAATTTACTCAATTGATGTATTTATTTTTAATTAAAAAAATATTGTATTTTATAAAAACAGAATAGGTGATTCATATTTTAAAGACATCCCAATAAATGTTAAGGTATTTTGAAGAGAATATTCCTGTCTTTATGTGAACTGAGCTAAACAAAGTGTTATAGGTCAAATGTCATTTGTTTACAGTAAACAAAACACAGTATTGTATTGATGTACATTAAAGTGTTTACTTTGTAATAAAAGAAAATATGTTAAGCTATAATAAAAAATATTGCCTGCAACAAAATGAAGTATTTTTTTTAATTTGTTTTCACAATCTTAAAAACTCTACTTAGATCTAATATAAATATGGGGTTAGTCCAAAAGGAAAAATTAAGTTATAACAAAGTAATACATTTTGTGTGGTCTTCAGAATGACTGTAAATATATATCTAACCCCCTGATCCCACCGGAAGCGTCTGCGCTGCGACCTCCTCCTTCGTCATTGTCACCATAGATATATATATAAACACTAGATGGCTCACACGCGCTGCTGGCCAATGGAGACCGACGTTGCCACTTGGCCGCCATCTTGCTACAGGCAGTGCTCTCATTCATAACATTATGGTTTACTATTTAAATAACCATAGCTTGCTCAATTTTCAACCGATTTTCAAACGGTTTGGTTTTTTATAAACATCAAAGATGTAGTTATGATACTGCATACTTATAATCATGGACTTTCATATGAAAATAACATTAATCAGATAAAGCAATAGCTATACACACACACAAGGTATTTATATTAAATATTTGCCGGTGTATATATTTCCATTTATTTTATTATATTGTCAATATTTAAAATAAATTATAAATAAATTATAAAATTAAAATACATTTATATTTTATATATAAAATCGGTCTCATGTTACCACTCTGTAAACCAAGAGTTGTTAATTGAGCAATGCCTTAGCTTGAAGAACAGGGACACAACTAATGACAATAGCATATGTTGGTATATTATTTAGATATTCACACCTTTATCAGAAGAACCAAACCAACATAAAATGTGCTCACAGACAGGCCAGTTCTGTCTAATTTATCACAATTATTTTTGACATGAGATCTTCATATCATCCTAGTTTTGTATTTAGTTTCTAGATTTGTAAACAAATCCAGAACCTTTGAAATATGTTATTGAAAAAAGACCAAGAATAATATAAACTGTACCATATGTCCTTCTGTAGTCCATGTGTGGTTTGTCTTGACTCACCCCGGCTGATATATCACAAAATCCACTGTTTAAATTGTTCCCTATATTGCCCCTATGCCCCTGTAAGGTGTCCTTGGGTGTTATGAAAGGCGGCCCCCCAACATAAATGTATTATTATTATTAAGAAGAACAACTTGGTGTGGTGTGGAGGGGATGTAGGAAGCAGGAGCAGGTGGGGAGAGATGGGGCTTCAAGGTTATTTGTTTTAAATGTGTCTTGCACACAATAAAATAAAATACAGTATACCACAAAACCAATAAGACACACAGTGACACATGGCACACTAACAATCAATCATCGTCCAGCCTCAGCTTTGGTATTCTTTCACAACCATGTTATGGGTTTATTAGACTGAGCAAACATAAACATATGTGGTGATCCCACGGGTTCTTGTTTGCAGACAGCGGCGATTGGAGCATCCGTAGGCTGCACAAAAGTCCGGCATAGTCAGGTACTTCTGTAAACACAAAGCCAGCAAATTCCTGTATCATAATGCAAGATGTTTTTAACAAGCCAAACCACTTGGAAGAAATCATGTGTAACTTAAGTTATGTTGAAAAGAAAGAGCAGTTCTGCCTCTCCCACTGGTGTAAAGTTGCTGGGTGAACTTTGTAATACTAGGGGCCTATACTACGAACCTGGTTCAACCTAACCTGGATATGTTTGAGTTAGCCGGTTGGCCTAATCCAAAACATACGCGCTCTCGCTAAACGGTCCTACGACGCTGGTTATCAAGTGGATCGCTCAAGCCAGCCGTGTCCTATCTAGTTAGGTGCGCGTTCACATGAAAGGGGTGGTATCTGGAGCATTCGACCAATCACAAACATGGAGAAGCGTACTGACAGCACAGCGTCATACTTCCTGAATGAAAAGTGAACTTTAATACTAGTCAAAAATGAAGAAGTTAAACATCCATGACTTAAACACTTTATCCAGGATAAAAGCCACATAGCTGCACCTGCAAGGTGAACACAGCTGTGAACAGAAAAAGTGTTTGAATGCGTACATGAACAGGTTTATGATATCACTGCCCCGTCTAAAACACGATCTGACTTCAATTACATTTGTCTCGAGTGTTTCGTCAACTTATGTGTTGCTTAAAATAATACTTCTGCATCCAGTCTGTGACACTGTGAGTGTTGCACGGCCAGATACGGCTCAGCTGACTCAGATAAAGAGATATATGATACATTATGAAGTGATATGCCGCGGACTGTACTTAATGTACTCTGATCCGGTTACTTATGTTGTGGCCGATATTTAAGTAAGCTTTCTTAACGCTAATGTTATAATAGTCAGATTGCTCTGAAGATGGAGGTGATATTCTATTCATGTTCACGTTCACACAGTCGGTGATTTTTGCCGGCCGTCTTTCCTGCGACGGCAGTTTTTCTGTATTTCCTTTCTCCTGTAATATGACTTGATCGCTTTAAACTCCGCACACTGAGCTCTGATTGGTCAGCAGGCGGTGCTTTCACTGAGTTGAGCTCTTAGCCTGCAACCTAACCTGGTCCCGACCAGGTTAGCTGCTTAGCATATATTACCATGGAGAACCAGCTTCGGATGACCGGAAAGCCGGAGTTTTCCCTGAATTTAGCCGGCTAAGCGAAAATCCTGCTTCGCAGTATACCCCCTAGGTCTCACTGACAGCCTCTTGTTATTAGCCAGCTAATAAATACAACCACATTCACAAAGAAAAGCTGCAATTTCAACATGTCCAAGCATCCTGTATCATAGCCATGCTAATAATGTTTATAATAAACCAAACCGTTTGTAAATCAGTCAAGATTTCAGCGAGTTAAGAGTATTTTTGTGCAGATCACTCACCTGACAACACCTACCATAACGCGAATCAGAGTAACTGTTGACTGTAGCAAGATGGCGGCCAGTCAGCTACGCTGGAAAATCTCCCATGAGCCATCTAGTGTTTATATATATCTATGATTGTCACTACCCGATCCGTCACCCTGCCCGATCGGTTCTGCGCATGTGCGAGAGGGTCCGCCATGTTGGACAACTCCGGACGACGGCAACACCAGATGGACACTTGACACAGTGGCTTTTAGCAAAGCTCAAAAAGAAAAACCGAGAGAGATGAGTTATTGTTATTACAACGTGACTTCACTATTATTTAACAACTCTTTTTATTGGGTTCTTTTATTTGGGGTTAAGTACATTGTCAGAATAAGTGAGGAATGAATTTAACTTCTGTTAGACAGCCATATGCCATACATTTTTGCATACATTCACAGTAAATATGTATTCAGTATGATAGCTGTCTAACAGAAGTTAAATCTATTTCTCACTTATTCTGACAATGTACCTAACCCCAAATAAAAGAACCCAATAAAAAGAGTTGTTAAATAATAGTGAAGTCACGTTGTAATAACAATAACTCATCTCTCTCGGTTTTTCTTTTTGAGCTTTGCTAAAAGCCACTGTGTCAAGTGTCCATCTGGTGTTGCCGTCCGGAGTTGTCCAACATGGCGGACCCTCTCGCACATGCGCAGAACCGATCGGGCAGGGTGACGGATCGGGTAGTGACAGTCATAACCCACCAGGCGCGTTTCAAAACGTTGCGGAAGCGGAGCGTCGTGTGTGCAGCCTCGCAGTTGTTGGATGAACGTTCCACTTCCTGCCTGCGCCGCGTCAAAAATAGGATTCATCCTATATTTTAGAAATTCCTTGCGGCGAGGAGCTTCTGGGACGCAGCGGGTTTGGTGGAATAGCACCCATTGACTAGAGTGGCTGCGATCGCAGACGCTCCTGGTGGGATTAGGGGGTCAGACAGAAGCAATATTTTTCACTTAACTCAACCTAATTTTTTTAGGTCGAAAAATCAAGATGGAATAAACTAAAAAAATTAGCGAACATTTTTTAAGTTAGTCCAAAGTATCAATTTTATCAGTGTATCAGGTTACACAATAACGCTCAGTGAGACGTCTAAAACTACAATATGTTAAAATGAATATAGGCCTACATAAAAAACTTTAGAGTCTTCATGTCTGGAGTGCATATTCTGAACTAATTGTAGCGTGTAGGCAAACTGAGGAGGTATACTCGTAAAGACACAGTGACACCTAGTGGCATAAATAAATCAGGTGCTAGAGATGGCTGTATCACGAGATGAGTTTTACAAATGTTTCCACAAGTGACCCAAAGAGTGCTTCTCTACCACAGTCAAGTATTGTTACCATTGTTACACGGGCTGTCGTTGTGAGCATGTTGCCATGTCAGTTTCACATTTGAGTCCTCGTTACAGCGCCAAAGACCTGCAGGCTTCACTGTAGACTCGTTAAACTCCACCAATCGGAAAAATGCAGTATCGATCTATTACAGAAACGCATTTTTCTTCTACTCAATGTTAATGTTATATGGACATTTTGAAAATAACTATATCATGAATGCTAACAAGTTAAGCGTTACCTACCTCAATATCAGTGTTTGCAGTGGTAATGTTCTTTTTATTTTGTTGATAGAAGCACATATTTTGTCCGACTATTTGCATATAGGCAAATATATAGGATTCCCCCCCCCCCCCCCCTACTTTAACAGCAATTTAAAGCCTTTAACTGCCGATACCTTTCAACAAGAGAAATAAAACAAATAATAGCAAGAGTAGCTTTTTACTGTTTTTATTGTTGCTGGAGGCTCTAATACAATATGAATCATAAGCTTTACAAAATAAAAACAAAACAAAAATACAACAAAAAAGATTCCCCTCCAAAATGGAAACAGTCAAAGGTTTCCACTGAGACACAAAGACAAACTGTGACCCCCAACAAAGACATAGTACTGTAGGTGAGGAGAGAAAAGTTGAACAAGCTGAATAGAGGGGGGGCTGACTGTCATGTTATACACAGTGTAGGGGGGGTTGGGTTGACATGTGGGTGTAATCACCCGGTGATTATAACAGTCCATCCCCATGTTTGATAAGTCTACATTTCCACTCACTGCAGCACCACACAGGCTCACATGCATGAGTGGAATTAAAGTAAAAACCTTCTAACATAAACCGAAGGCCGCCCTCGTGTTCACACCATTTACTAAGAAGAATGACAGTAATACGCCAACAGTAATAATTTTATACAAATATATCAGGGGTGTCGTAGACAAAAGTAGGTGCTTGAAATCAATTTGATGTACATAATGACAGCCCCACCAAGCCTACACCACCTACAGCACAGTCTGTGTCCGCTTCCTGGACACGGAGGAAGAGCCGGGCCAAAGTCGCGAGTTTGAAACTGACCGAGGACACATCGGCTGTGAGAACATCAGGGATTATTACAACAATGACTCTCACACTGTAAGATTATCATTAACCGTGGTAATACTATCATTATATTCAGAACGTGGGAGAGAGGAGAGGGGTGAAGAGAGACGGAGGGAGCGTGAGGGACTGGCTTCATGGCAGATGAGATGCATGAAAACCAGACAAAAAAACAAAAACAAATAAAAAGCTAAGCATTTTCTCCTTTTTTGTTTTTTTCCACAAATAAACAAGAGTGCAGCACTGAAACAGGCGTGGAGGGAGAGACGAAGAGAAACAGAGAAAAGATGGCGGAGATGAGGCGGAGAGAGTGAGAGAGACAGAAAAAAAAACTAAAACAGTAGCAACTCTAGCTGTTGTGTTTGCGTTTGAGTGCCTCCATCAGGTCGACCTTCAGAGCCTCCTGCTTTGACTTGTCAGCCAGAGTCTGAACACTCCTGTGGGGGGGGGGACAAAGAGAGAAGAGACAGTCAGTGCTAGATCGAACCTGAAAACAGCGAGACTGGAAAAGCTTCTCCAGTGACACCAAAACACAAGTTGAAGAGAAAAAGTGAGGCGCTGAATCTATAAGTTAGACAACACGTCCCAACCCCTTCTCTGTGGAGAAAAATATGTATTATCACACACTGAATGCATACACACTGCACACATGGGGCATTAGTGTCAGGCACATAAACAGTTGCAGTTATTTTCCATCATGCAGTTAAACCGTGTGCTTTACCTGTCTGCACTGTCTTAAAGCAGGATTCATTATACTTCACAATATGCACTTTGTTGAACTCTGAGGTATCTGCATAACCATCTGAGATTATAAACAAGATGCCTGCAGGTTTCAATAAGTGACATTTAAAGACCGTTTTAGGACCATCTAGAATTTGTAATCTGCGTGTGTACAGGCAGAACATTTGCATATGTATTAGGATGTTATATACACAATGGATATATTAAAGTTAGGCTCTGTCCCTCAGTTTCCCTTCATCTATTGAAGCTCATTTACAATAAAAAGGTGTAAAGCTGTTGAACAGAGGGTGGAGAATACCTATGCCAATCGGATTTCTCTGTGATGAGTTTTTTCACTCACAAACACTTTATAAATGTGTTTTACTTTGATAGGAAAACATTCTCCACACAGAATAAACACAACATTTTTGAAAACCTTATAAGGCCAATAGACAGCCGAACAGCAGCGTTGGTGACGGCTTTGAATACTCTGACATGGTTAGTGTGTCGCTCCCTCTCGGGGTTTGTTAGACTTAAAGGTAAACAAACAAAACCTGCACAACATGCCGTCACAGCTGCTAAATACTCCGAGGAGCATGCAGCAAAGTCCTGCACACATTCACTAAAAAAATGTTTTACCTCCAGCATCTATTTGTTGTAGATAAAATGTGTATATACATCTCAACAATCTACCGTCCAACATACTTTTTTTATGGGAATCTAAACATTAGTATTATGAAGTCGTTTTAAAAAAACAAAAAAGGAACAGATGGTTCTCACCAATTCACATCGGAAATCAGAATGCTTTTACAAATATCCTAGGGTTCATAGTGATATAAAATTGAATTTGCCCAAAAAAGTTAATTCTGTGTTTAAAAAAGGCAGAGTTGTGATATTCCTCAGGAAATGAAAGTCCTTTAAAAAGGTCCTTGGGAAGCTTTCAAAATGTTTCCTATCAGGTTTTTGTGGCTAATTTTGTTTAATGCTGGGGTATGTAATAGAGTCGGCCTTTTGCTGTAATTAGATAGACTTCTCTTTTTATTAGAGAACGTTCCGGATGAGAGAAGCAGGAGAAGAGTTCAGATATTAATTGAGTTAGAAAGTAATCCCCTTTGGTGTCATCATAATTGATTAGAATGAACAGTTTTGATTGTAAGAAAAGTCTAAAATACTGTATTATTTTAACTTTTCTCGCTTCCTTCCTTTAAGTACAGTGGGACATCTGAGAGAGGAGCAGCAAGTGATGAGAAACATTGTCTTGTCTTTTTCCTGTGTTTGACTTAGCAGTATACAATGATACACACACACACACACACACACACACACACACACACACACACACACACACACACACACACACACACACACACACACACACACACACACACACACACACACACACACACACACACACACACACACACACACACACACACACACACACACACACACACACACACACACACACACACACACACACACACACACACACACACACCTCCATGCCAGGTTGTACCTCTGAACCTAGTCAATGAAGATCTGACGCTGAGTGAGGACCTGCGACAGCTCCTTCTGGAGCTGCCGGTACTTTTGGTTATCGGGCAAAGACTCAATAGATCTGGAGCACAGAGGAGAGACAGGAGGGGAGGAGAGGAGACAGAGGGAGAGACATGAGGGGAGGAGAGGAGACAGAGGGAGAGACAGGAGGGGAGGAGACAGAGGGAGAGACAGGAGGGGAGGAGACAGAGGGAGAGACAGGAGGGGAGGAGACAGAGGGAGAGACATGAGGGGAGGAGAGGAGACAGAGGAGAGACAGGAGGGGAGGAGAGACAGGAGACAGAGGGAGAGACAGGAGTGGAGGAGAGGAGACAGGAGGGGAGGAGACAGAGGGAGAGACAGGAGGGGAGGAGACAGAGGGAGACATGAGGGGAGGAGACAGAGGGAGAGACAGGAGGGGAGGAGAGGAGACAGAGGGAGAGACATGAGGGGAGGGGAGGAGACAGAGGGAGAGACAGGAGGGGAGGAGACAGAGGGAGAGACATGAGGGGAGGAGAGGAGACAGAGGGAGAGACATGAGGAGAGGAAGCAGAGGGAGAGACATGAGGGGAGGAGAGGAGACGGAGGGAGAGACAGGAGGGGAGGAGACAGAGGGAGAGACAGGAGGGGAGGAGACAGAGGGAGAGACAGAGGGAGAGACATGAGGGGAGGAGAGGAGACAGAGGGAGAGACATGAGGAGAGGAGACAGAGGGAGAGACATGAGGAGAGGAGACAGAGGGAGAGACATGAGGGGAGGAGACAGCGGGAGAGACAGGAGGAGAGGAGACAGAGGGAGAGACATGAGGAGAGGAGACAGAGGGAGAGACATGAGGGGAGGAGAGGAGACAGAGGGAGAGACATGAGGGGAGGAGAGGAGACAGAGGGAGAGACAGGAGGACAGACAGGGAGAAGAATGGAGGCAAAATGTAGGAGAGAAGACATAAGAAAAATGAAATCATAGGAGAGGTTGAAGAGATGGCTGGGGAGAGTGGAGGTGGGGAGAATACAGAAAAATATGCAGTGGTGGACAAAATACTCAGATCAGTTACTGACAGTGTTTAAAGTTAACAATGAAATATGATTAATATAATTAATATGAAAATGCAGCAATGCTCAGTTACTCTGGTATTTAATCATTATTATTGATGCCTCTATGTGTTCACCACTTTAATGTTGCAGCTAGTAAACTTGTATTTTACTATATACTGTTGGGTCATTTATGAATGTTAGCAAGTGGTCAATTATCAAAAATAATACATTATTATTATTTTTGCATAAATAATATAGATCTAAAGCTTTAAAGTAACTCAAGTTATCAAATACATATAACAGAGTAAAAAGGTAAAAATATTTGCCTCAGGGAAGTGGTGAAGTGTAAAGTTGCAAATTTAAAATCGTAATTTATTAATGGTACTAACTTACTGTCCACCATTAAAGAAAAGCAACTGAGAAGAGTAATAAATCAAATAAATGATCAGATAAGAAATGACAGAAATGTCTGTTGAACAAGCCGAAAGACGGAGACTCAGAAGTAAACCAACTCCGGTAGAAGAAGACGAACAGAGTCTCTGCAGAACCGCTGACTGAGGCGCTGTAGAACGAGAGGGGGGGGGGTTTATTCATCCAAACTACTCATGTGCTGTTACCTTAGGCCGTTGACGATGTCCTTGGTCTTGCCAAAGTAGATTTCATTCAGTGTGGAGCGAATCTTGTTCTCCATATCCTGAAACAAGAATTAAAACATTCTAGCTATCAGTCTGACTTTTTTCAGTTTACAATGACAACATTTTAAGATAAAAGCTTTTTGAAAACAGAAAACTTGTAGGCACTAAAAAAAAAAGAATACTCCTTAAAGTAATGTTTTAATAAATATCCAGTGTAATGTTCAGGACATCTATTCTTGAATAATAATAAATTCCACTAATGTCACTGCAGATGTTTTAGGTAGGCAGATCAAATTTAAAGAAGCAGGATATCAGCTGTTATTCTGACCTCGACAAGGCGGCCGATGTTGGCGATGTGGGGTGAGGACTCTCCAACTGTCTCGTCTTTTTCCATCTGCGAAAAGATTAAACAAATTGAGTTCATGGATGTCAACAGAAGGCTCAGCAGTGGTTTAACATTCAGCTCAACACCGTACCTGTCTCGTAAGACTGCCGCCCAGGTTCATGGTGCCGGAGCCGGTCTTGGTTGTCTGGAGCCACAGCATGACGGTGGAGGTGAGTTTGTAGTGAGCAGTACGACCGCTGGACTTCTCCTGCTCGCCATCAGACACAACACGCAATGAGACAAACTGCAGTTTCACCCTGCATCGCTCCAAGGATTAAAGGATCCCCTGTATGTCACTGATTTAAACATCACCTGCAAAACTCACACAGGTTTTTGTCTTTGCATGTTTAGACTTACTATACTAAAACAGAAAGACTGGGAGGAGCCTGTTATAATTTGGTTAAAGTAAACTGACAAAATATGTTTGACAACAAACTTTTCCATGACTAAGAAGAAACGATGACGAGACGGCACCAGCGTCATTAAACAAGAACGGTGCTTTATCAACATGGAGTATCGTTTGCAGAAAACTAGTTTAAATAACTAAAGTTTCTGTTTGTTTCTCTTGCAGACAAACACACTGTGCTGCGGCACGGATTCTGTATCCGCCCGTGTCTCGGTCCTAAATCCTGACTGTTGGCTCCGTTATACATAAGGTTTGCCAGTTGGGTCCGGTTCTGGTGTCTTATTTACACATACGCAGTTGCACATTTGGCCCTACAAATTGGCTCTAAAAGCGACCTAAAATAAAAAAACTTTACAAAAACATTTAGACTAAAACTATGAAGGATGGAAACAACTTAAACGTGAGTAAAACCAGAAGGCATTGTTGTCTGAGGAATAAGACTTGTACTAAATCAGCTGTCAAAACTAATACTGGAGATGTTCATATGTCAACCTATTTCATTCCGACTGATTCTCACCTGCACCTCCACCACATGGATGGAGTCCCAGCACCCTTTGATCTTCTTGGATCCATCGCCGGCCTTCTTGATGAGAATAACTCCAGCGAAGCCATGATCCAAGTCCCAGAGGTACACAGAGGACACGCCACCCTCAAAGTACCTGGAAGACACACATGGAGGTCAATAGAGGGAAACGCTGACCATCTATTAAAAACACCCAATCGGATATCTTCGCTGTTACTCACAGATCTCTGTACTGGTCGAAGGCGTTGTTGGCCTCGACCTCGAGTTTCCTCAGGCGGGCTGAAGGCATAGCACCATCTTCAATGGGAGGTTCATACTTATTACTCCACGGGGATCTGATGTATTAAAAATAACAATACAAAACACATTAAAAGTTGGCTGCCATAGGTCTATGTGTCAAGAACAGCTCTTTATGTGGTTAAAGTGCAGTTATGAACTCGACCTGTAGGAGTCGCCGTCTCTGTTGTAATCACAGAGCAGGTAGTCTTTCCCCACCACTTTGTCCCGGGCAATCTTCAGGGGCTGGTCCACAGAAGAGAGGAGGTCCTCGCACAGACTGGGCACCTGAAAACAAACAGAAGAAGAAAAAAAATCCAAGAACATCAACACAATGTTTTGGAAAGCAATAGATTTCTTCAAAAGTTGGTAAAATATCCCTAATTCTATTTTCTATTTGCACATCCTGTAAGAAATGCATACTTGAGGAACAGACAAGACAGCAGAAACAAAAGCAGCCTTGAGTTTGGTTTTCTCCTTTGGTCAAAGGTGAACTGAAAGCACTCGTCTTCCTTTCACATACCAGCTTTTTTCAATAAGCAGAGGTTACTCAGTGGAGCTTGAATATAATATCAATTGGAAACATAATATGAAGAGGATGAGGGGGTACAAATTACTTCTCACAGACTGACATGGACTCCCCTCTCCATGTCCTCCAGCATCAGAGTACTGACACAAAGGAGGCCCTGTTTCCCCAAAAATCCCCCACACCCCCGAACAGTCACACACCTGGCAGCCCAGACTGGGTGAAACAAGGTAAAGAGGGGGGGGGGGGGGTAAAGTGTGAGGTAAGAGAGAAAATGGAGAAGGGAGGAGGAGTCAAAGAGATGTGAAACAAACAGGAAAGAAAGAGGTGATTTCAGGTGAGTCACACCAGGAAGAGTTTGAGCAGAGGTGCCTGGCAGTGGAGGTGATTGACAGCTCTGATAATAATCGCTAACAAGCAGACACAGTGTAATGGGTGAGAAGAGAGCTTATGCCCAGGGGAGAGAGGTTAAATGTGAGGGAAGAGGAAGGTGAGCAGGTGGGGGTCTGGGTGGAAAATAATGCATATGGTGCCATGCTAACACTGGTAGAAGTGTGATTTGATTTGTGTCTAATTTAGCTTCATTTCTCAGACTCAGCTGGCACTGCTTTGTTAAAATTAACAGAACGGGTCAAACAACCTCAAAAGAAAACCAATAAGAGTTTAAATTATACACCTATGGATGTACAGGCATAAATGTTACGTCATTCAAGTACACAGAGGATTGAGAAAGAAAAGAAACTTCCACAAAGGCTGAAAAAAAGCTTCAGTTACCTTGCATTGTATTACATAACAAACACCAACATAAAAACCCACAGGAGGCTCATTGAAAGACTCTTGTGATGCAACCAAACTACAGATCTTACAAACAACAATCCCAGGACAGTAAACCAGGGTATAACTCAATATCAGTTTGAAGGGAAATCTATATATTAGGAATATTTTCACTGCTCTACCTGGCTGTGAGGCGGCTGAACAGTGAAACATGCATCTGTGCTATCCCCAAAGCCACCATGGAACAACCACAGTCACATGTGTATAAGGTTATTTACATTTTATATTTAAATGCTGCGTGTTACAGATAATAATAAACTTGAAACTGGTATTTTTGTTAGTTTTCAAACACATCACACACAAATACTTGACACAACTTTAACTGGATGTTTAGGATTGCTGTCCATCCATTACAGAACATCTGGGTTTCTTTTGCGGAATGTTGTGAATTGATTCAGAATCTAAGATAAACACAACCTGGATCCTTAAATAGATGTTTACACCACCTTCTAATAGTCTAAACCCTGTGTGTTTCATTAGAGGTAATGGAGGTCTGACAGATGAAGCGGAGACGTAAACTCACCAGGTCGATGAGGTCGCTGAGGTTCTTCTCGATCTGCTGAGGAGGCAGACGCCTCATCAGGTCCAGGGCACAGTCGAGCTGCTGGTCGTTCTGAAAACAAGGAGACAACATTCATTACACTGTCCCGCCCGTCAGGTTATAGTTATTCACAAAAAATAAATAAAAAAGTTTTAGTTTGAATCTCATTTAGAAACCAACAGTTTTTTTATTCAACAATGTTAAAGAATAATCTATCAATGATATATCATTACATTTAATACGTAATTGCTATTAGAATGATATTATTATCCACACAACAGAACAAAGGACATGTATAGAAATTGCTATCACTTTGTTCTAACTTAATGCAGGTGTAAAGTTTGTTTTTAAAGACTTAGAAGTCATACCAGCTGAGACCAATTATATTATTAAAAAATAATAAAACATTTAACTGCGAGACAGTTCCAGCTTTCATTCCCACCATAGAAATAAAAAGCCAATAGCTGTAATGATGTTAGACAATAAAAAGCCTTTTCATCATAATTAGAGAAATGGATTGAGTGTTGTTTTATATAAAAGTACAAACATGAGGCTTAAGAAGACTGTTAAGTGAAACCAAATTCCTAATTACAAACTTTTTAGAACAACATCCTTCTTTATGTTTCTATCCCTCATCTGCAACCCATCAAGTAAACACGCAAACTCACTTTCATTAAAGGTGACATGTCATGCTTTTCCGGTTATTGCCCGTCCCCTTGTGTGTTATGAAGGTTTTTATGCATGTAAATGGTGTGCAGAGTCAAAACCCTCAAAGTACACGATGTAGGGAGTAAAACTCTAACCCAAAACGCCTCGTTGGAGATACGTCACTGTCCATTTGATTCTTCCGGGTACATCATGATGTCATGTCGTCCCCGGAACGAAATGGACCAATCCGCAGAGCCGTTACGTTACGTCCGCGGAGCCGTTACGTTAAGCCCCCGCTGATTGGTCCAAATTGACCAATCCACGGACTTCCTCACACACACACTCAGTGCATGCAGCTCTGCTGATTTCTCCTCCCTGGCTGCAGGCTGATAACAGACAGTTGGGATTGCAGCGAAATTCTCTCTGCAGACCCATTCTCACAGCGTTTATCAACCTTTTTCTTACTCAATATCAAGCCACACTTATTTCGGCTGTGACTTTGTGTGTGCTCAGGGTGAGTTTGGCTGTGTTTGGCTGTGTATCGCTAAACAAGGAAATCACACCTCCACGGAGGTCAGCGCGCTTCACAACGTCCCGACCAATCGGAGCACACTGGGCTCACAGGGAGGCGGGGGGCAAGAGCTGCAACGAGCCATTTAGTGGAGAGAGTAGTGTTGTCACGATACCAACATTTTGGTTTCGATACCGATACCAAGTCAAGAATTGCGATTCCGATTCTTTTTCGATACTTTTCTTAAAAAAAGGGAAACAGTCTTAAATGTAATATTGTGCCAGAACCATAACACAAACTTTTAAACGATGAGAACAATAAACAAAATAAATGACAAGAATTCGTATTAAATCAAATTAAGCATCATCTCAAACAACTTTCTTGTTTTATAAAATAGAACTTTTTTTTATATTTTATTAACTTGTAATAGTACAGTAATATAAATAATTATTGACATTATATTGCAGATGTTAGCCACATTGGTAAGTTAGCTAAAACAATAGCCATATTAGACAGTTATCATTGCCATTAATTGCCTCGTTTGTCACAAAATAAATTACACTGGTTTGACTTAGATTTGAGGGCATGGGCATGTTATCTATCACATTCGCTAACCTGTCTGTCTTTAAATTCTTTAAACAGCTCTGGATTCCGGTCGGCGGGTGCTTAGCCAAGTTTGATGTGTTGGCTCCCTTGGTTTGCAGGGATCTAAAACATTTCTCACAGACAGGCCTCGTGGTGTCCGTAGGCTTGCCCTCACTGTCAGAGATATAACTAAAATACTTCCAAATTTCGCTTATGGCGTCTTTTTTGTCAACAACCCGAGGCGCAGCGCAAGTTGCACTCCCACTTGCAGCCATGCTTCTCGTTTTCTCACAGCTCTGGCAGCTAGCGCGTGGCCGCGTGCACGAAAGAGGGGAGGGACTTAGAACGTGCTTGAGAGGGGCGGGACTGCAGGGCAGGCACGGCTGCAGTGCAGGGAGTGGAAGCAGAGCGCTGAACACACACGGCTTTTATTAAAACGGCGCTTTCTCACCGGAGTACTTTTCCCCGTCATTCTTAAAGTACCGATACTAATAAAACGGAGGAATCGTACCGTTTTTAACGACAGGGTATCGCGGTACCTTTCAAGTATCGGTACACCGTGCAACACTAGGAGAAAGTGAATACTGCTGAATACACATACTTTACGGAGATGCTGTATGCAAAACCAATGTGAGTTTGGAAAATTGCACAGTATAAATCTATTCTAGTAGACCTGAACAATGGAATTATGATCAGTGGAAATGGCCATGACATGTGACCTTTAACGCAAACCTTTTGTGCTAAAGAGACTTTGAACAATTGGGACCGCTGGAGCTTCATGATATCTTCACATAAACTTAAAAAAATACATATTTTCGTGCAGGATTGTGGAATTTGCACCCCTAAACAAATCATGTAGGATCTATTCATGGCCAGTATAAACAAGAGGAAGGATTAGAGCAAGTGAAACCTGCTTCAATGTTCATACGGACATAGGGTTACTGTTTTGAGACACACTTGAATCATATGGGATCTATACTTTACAAAGAAAACCTGCTTTTGCTCTTGAGGAGGTTGTGTTGAAATAATGACTTTCACAACGCGCCACTTTCAAAGCAGTCTCCCTCATTATGCACTGTGAAGTTGTATTGTGTAAGAAAATATACGTAAGCATTGGATCATGCCATGGTATTGGTATGCTGCCTATAAAAAAATGATGACTTCAACTCCTTCACGTCTCAAAAACAGCCGAATAATAAATGCCTGCTACATTCTGTATGAGGGTATGAGAGGCGTAGATGTGCTGAGTACATTCACACCCTTCCAGGATTAACTCTGCGAGACTACAGACACAACCCTTCCAGCTCAGTACACTTAACACCATTCATGATTAGTCACGTGAGACATTTAGACCAAAGTAATTGTCTGCCAGTTAAATTGAAAAAGCCAAGTTCAGAAAAACCTTCTGTAGGTAAAACTTCAATACATGTGGCAACAGACCATATTCAAATAAGTGATGTCAGTGAGGATACCGTCCATCAGTCAAAGGATGCTCTTTATCGTTCTGAGGCGTGTCATGTCATGCCGGAAGGGTGGCACATTAAGCGGCAGATAGATGCCATCAGCTTTTTATGAAGAGCCTTTTCAATGAGCTGTACCGAGGTTACCTTCTATCAATGAATCACAAAAGACAATTAACAATATGTTTTTTAAAGACTAATGTTACTGATGCTCTGGGAACAAATGTTTTGTTTTCCTGCTACACAAACCTGAAATTTCAAGTGGCATTACACCAATTTGTATATATTTATTTTTTGTATGTTTTAACTAATAATAAAAATCCATACAGTGTTTTTTTAGAATTGATAGTCTCACAAAACATAATATCGCAATACTAAAGTGCACCAATATTATCTTAGACCCCTAATGCTGATCTGAATCAAACAAATCCTGACTAATTTGATCTCTGCTACGGTGTAGTTACTTGATGGTGGTCCACCCCCCACCAAACTAACCACAAAATATACAGCCTGAGACTGACGGAGACGACTCCTTTTGTGTTTATCTGTCTTAGTTGTTTACTGAGGGTTGTTTTGTTATACTAAGTCACTCAACACATGTTGGATAAAATGGTCCTCAATAAACTACAGTTTGTAAAGCAGCAGCAGGACCAGTCTTTGACTTTTTCAGATTAATGTTCATGTATGTTGTATCCAGTAGAAAACATTCCTTCAAAAAAGTAATCCCTTTAACTGTGATGGTCTCTTTGTTGTGCAGCGGTTTTAAGATAAATACATGTAAAATAGTTTTCTTTTCTTAAGAAAGTCAAGTTAATTATGAGTAAATGAAAAATGACAGTGGCAAAAAGGCACATAAGAGAGAGGGCTGCATAGCAAGGCCTTCCCTGGGGGTATCTCTAAAATCAGCACTGAGCAACCGGATATAAGTGAGCAGGGGAGGACAGACCAGCCAGGACATGAAACTCTGGGGAATGTGTAAGAAGATGTAGGAAGTTGAGAGATAGTAGAGGGCCAAAACTTGTTTTTCATCAAACCCTGGTCTATAACTGGCTCTTCCACAATCATTATCAGACAATAACATTAAAGTCACTTCTTCTGCAGTGTTACTCAGCAGACTGTGGGTAAAAGCCTGCCATTTCTTACACAGCCTTGTCTACTTTGCAAAGGCCCCAACACAGCATTCTGTGCTTAGCAACGCCTAAGACAACTGTGAATGGTTTCAAGAATGACAATATTTAGAGCCCGTCCTGACACAGCACCGTGGAGATAGGTCTGGCTATGTAAGACTTAAAGATAACTACAAAATATTACAATACCTACATTTTAGTTAATGTTGGTGTTGTATAAGTAGCCCAACTTACATTCTAAAAACATTCAACACGTTATTACAAACGTTACTATGGCTATGAAAGCCCAGAGTTAAAATCCTGACATTTTAAATTATTGTTTTCTTCCATAAGAGACAAACAAACACTCTTCACTTCTAAGAAGAATGAAGAAATATGAATATATAACATTTTGTTTGGAAATTAGTCGGAATTAATTGTGTTTAAATCTAATTCCGAAATCGCACCATACAAGCAATAGATGTTTGCTTTACCCTTTTAATTCTCTTTCCTTTAAGAGGTCGAAAAACCCTCTGTCTTGGCTTACTTATGAAGTAACATAAACCTAACAGTATACTCTTACTGCTGAGGGCTGGACAAAGGACCATGGCATGTTATAAAGTAGAGAACCCTCTTTCCATAAACATTTCCCCTTACAGGTGACACTGAACATCACAGAAGTTTCTAAGCAATGTCTCCCGTGCCATTTCCTCTCCTCCGGGTTGCTTTTTGCCTGTCTACACATCTTTCTCAGCTGATGAATCAGTCTGCACCATCAGGCACCTGCACTCCTTGACACAGTGTTTACCAGTGCTGTCCTGTCTCCATGTAAACACTAGCTCAGACCAACAACCCCCGGGGTCAGGGCTCAGCCAGCAGGATGGATGAGGTGAGGCCAGGAGAGTGGGCGACTGTGGAAAGAAACCAGCTGCTCCTCCCAACTCAAGCACAAGACAATCTAGGTCACTAAATGAAAGTACTACCAAACACAGTTTAAACAGTGGGACAACTTGGGAAAGCAAGTGTTGCTTCATTATGCTACAATAGTCGAAGTCAAATGTTTGTTTTTGTTTAACTTAAATGCATGATCAATTAAAGGGATGCTACAAGCATATGAGATTGAGGAATGAGAAAAATGTTCAAAAACAAGCAAGGTGTAAACAATGATTGCAGGTATGATATGTAAGGGTTGTCAGAGTTGAGCATTTCCCAGATAAAGTATTGGTCAAGTCTAGATCAAACTCACAAGGCAGAAAGCACTTAAGAGAGTAGGCTGACAGCTAGTCTAGGAATAGGAGGAGCAAGCAGTCTTATTTTAGCTACAGGCAACCCGGCGCTTGACTATATTAGCCTGTATGTGCGTGTGTTGTGCGCGTCTGGAGGATCGTGTGTATGTGTGTGTGCACACGTTATATTTGGACTCTTCTTCACTGATACAACTCACGAACTTGTGTCAAATCCAAAACATCCTGTGCTAACTTTATGCCTACGGGGCACCTAGCTTGGCTAACGGCTAGCTACTAGCTAACTATCAGTAAGAAACAACTGCTAGCTTAGCTACGAAGCTAATGCATCCGTATCCATTACGCAGAAGTTTTGCCAACAGTGCAAGAAAGATATGCATCGGTGATTTATACACTTGAACCCCCTGGTGCCTCTGCTCTCAGGTTACCACCCAGCAGCTCCAGCTAGCGTTAGCTTAGCTTAGCCGTTGACGCTTCTTTAGCAGCAGCGCCACCAAACCCTCTTCTCCCGTCTCTCTCGGCCCTTACCATGTCTGCGGCGTCTCAGCGGGGCAGGGGAGGAAGATTTCACCGATGTCTCTACACCTTAGTTTTGCAGTGGCTTATCAAATCTCTTCGCTCGTCTGCTGTTGTTTTGTTGTGTTTTTTTAGTCCCCCGCAGAAGATGTTTTGTTCGCCTCTCCCTCACTGAACCCAGCCCTGTCAGCGAAATTCACTTCCTCAACCGGGCTACAGGAAGGAGGCTGCAGCCAGAAAACAGGCCCGGTTGCATGTCCGGGTCACTCCGGGCTTTCTCTGCAGCAGCCAATAGCGAAGGAGCAAGAAAGGCATTGCCAAGTATGGAAAGAGAGGAGTGGTGCAGAAAAATATGCACTCAGTGAGGCAGACATGTACACTGTGTGAAGGAATAGAAACTACGGATCACTCTTTTTCTCTTCTGTTTTGTAGCAATACTGTGATATGTATATTATCAAGAATACAAAATATGTTTAACCCAATTTACCATAAATAAGCCTTGCCATATAAGCTTATCGTTCTACATTTTGTCTTCAATATGAAATTATGGAGTTAGAAAAAAAGGTGCTTCACCAAAGAAAACTGCAAACTGCTATGATTGGGCATTGAGACCCTTTTGTTTCTTGATATTTGTGAAAGGTCATATTTTTTTTTAATCTTGACTATTCTCCACCCTTATTTCTGTCCACACCCTTTTTACAAGAATATCTTCTGACATACTGTATGTCTTGTATGTTTTGGTGGAAAGATAAGTTATCTCCATTTCCAGTAGTCAGGGTTCATGTTTTTCACTGTGTCTATGTCAGCCATATATCTTGGGGTTAACTATTGTGAGGTGTGTCATAAAGAACAGGCATTCGGGACCCGGTCCTATTTATTTTTCAATAATATTTCTTATTTGTTTAGACAATTCTCCATATCAAAGGTTTTATGACATAAACCACATTTTCTTTACACCCTGAAGCTGCTCTGCATCCTGGATTGTTTGTAAATGGGAAACCTGCCTTTAGACATCTGTATATTATTGACTTTGAGTGGAAAGGATGTCCGCCTACATTTCATGAGAGAAGAAATCCAGCAACAATCTCAAAATGATTTGTTATCAAAGGTTTTTTGAAGAACAAGTCATGTTTTTGATTAAAAGAAGGTGTGGCTCAAATTATTTTCTCAAAATATGCCACATCTAGATTATCTTCCAGTAAAAGGAAATCGAGAGTTTTTTTTACATTATGTTATTGTTGCGTATAACTTTGAATTGGAACATAGTAGTTATAGTTTTCAGATAAGTATCTGATGTGCAATATTACGAATACATGTTGTGATATGAAGAACTTCTACCAAAAAAACTAAGATGTTGAACATCCTGGGAAACCAGAACAGTTAGCAATTTCATTTTTCAAGAGCTTATTTAAGGAATAAATACATTGAAAATGATGTCAAAGTAAAAAAATAAATAATGTAACAATAACCTAATAGGTTAATAGCCTATGTAATTTATATACATTCAAAACAGGAAGGTTTAGACTCATCATAGAGTAGGCCTTAAGTCACATATACCCTATTATATGGTCAAATGTTATTTAAGAAGCTGAGTAAAATTAACGGTTAAAGAACACAAAAATACTGATGTGTTTTGTAGTTTGACAGTGCATAAATACTTAAATGAGGCTGTGGTGGTGGTAGTGGGGTGTGTTAACGTGATTTTCATTTCTCTCGCGATATTTTACGGAGCTTCCTCCTTACAGCTGAAAACATGGCTGACGTACATGGACGGAAATGGGACCGCTGTCTTGCTGATACAGCCGTGAAAACAGGTAAATATGTCATCATATCTGTTACGTTATTATTAACGCAGTCATTAGGTATTCTGCAGCTTTACAGACGGTACAAAAGTCGTGCTGCACTTCAGTCGAGGTCCTTTTCCCGCGACATCTGTCTCACCATGCAGGGACAGATTACTGAGGTCAAATGTAAACCTGTCTGCTAAATGGGCATTATTACACTGATCAGTTATGTTATTTCAGGGGGAAATGTATATGATCAAAGGAGACATCCTTAAGGTACAAGCTAGAGTCTGTGTGTTCGACTAACATACTGTACAGATGTGAACAAAGTCATCGGTAGATGGAGTAAAGGTTAATTCTGCCTACATCATCCTGATACTTATTGTCCTGATTCCCAGGGTGTCTCCTTTCATCCTTTAGTCAATATGTTACCGTAAGGAGCATTACGGTCTTAGTTTTGAGGTTCTAGCCCACATAAAGGGTATACAGTAACAAAGGCACCTGTTCTGTGCAGGTGGACTGAGGTGCTGAGGCTGAAGTCAAATCAAATGCACACTATAAAATGGCGAAATCTGATAAATCAGTGCACATTTAAACGTTTTGGATTGTAGGCCATATACGGACAAATATAAGGGCCACACAATAGTTAAAGCTTAGTGTTCCATCAGTTACATGTACTGCAAAATAAACTGGGTCAAAAATCAAGTCGTATTCAAAATAATAGATGATTGGTTTCCTCTATTGTCTCTGGTCTTCTCTCAACCAGCCATTTCATTTCATTTCAAACCTTTATTTATACAGATAAATCCCATTGAGATCTCTTTTTCAAGGGAGCCCTGCTCACGTAGTTCCACATGAAACATAAAAACATAAATAGAACAACAAAAGGACATCATACAGCATCATTTACATAATTATCCACATAAACAGGTACCAATAGCTTCCGATTGAGTAGCATCCATCCGAGCTTTAAAAACATTTAGTGGCACCAGATTGTTCAGTTTCCATTTAATTTGCAGACTATTCCAAGACAGAGGAGCTGCGCATCTAAAAGCTGTCTTCCCTAAGACAGTCCTAGCAGTTGGCACATTTAATAAAACCACAGCATTCGATCTCAGGCAGTAGCCACTTACAATTTTCCGTGAGATCAGGGAGCAGATATAAGATGGAAGTTTCCCTAACATGGCTTTGTATATAAAAATGTACCAGTGACTGAGCCTCCGTACAGTTAGCAAAGGCAAACCAGCCCTTGCATACAGGGTACAGTGATGGGTTAATGCTTTACAGTTTGTCACAAATCTTAGTGCACTGTGATACGCAGCATCTAACTTGACCAGGCAATTGGCAGGTGCATTCATATTAGGGCTGTCAGTCGATTAAAATATTGAATCGCGATTTAATCGCATGATTGTCCATAGTTAATCGCGATTAATCGCAAATTAATCACACATTTTGTATCTGTTCTAAATTTACCTTATTAATACTCTTATCAACATATGAGTGGACAAATATGCTGAACATTACAAATATTCGCCTCAATTCAACCTGGAACCTCGTGTGTGTGTGTGTGTGTGTGTGTGTGTGTGTGTGTGTGTGTGTGTGTGTGTGTTGTGTGTGTGGTGTGTGTGTGTGTGTGTGTGTGTGTGTGTGTGTGTGTGTGTGTGTGTGTGTGTGTGTGTGTGTGTGTGTGTGTGTGTGTGTGTGTGTGTGTGTGTGTGTGTGTGTGTGTGTGTGTGTGTGTGTGTGTGTGTGTGTGTGTGTGTGTGTGTGTGTGTGTTGCCTGGACGCTGCAATCATGTTGCGCGCACTATCCGTGCTGAGTATGCTGACTTTTCGTACAATGTCCCACTGTCTGGCTGCCTGCATAAAGTCAAGTGCTCGGTGCAGTTGGGGCGAAATGTCGCTCCTCTGTTTTCATTTAAACAGCTCCTTATATCCGTTAGCGCAGCTAGCTAGCACCAGATGCTAACAACAACAATGGAAGTAAGGTCTCTCTCTCTCTCGGGCCACACACACACACACACACACACACACACACACACACACACACACACACACACACACACACACACACACCCTCTCCCGATGGCCAGTCGGTGCCTGCCGTTGAGCGTGGAAGTGTGGTCTGCTGCAAGCGGGCAGCAGGAGCGGGGCTGTCAGCATCAGCTTGTAGATGGTATTATTAAACTCAATGCACTCTGAAACTACGGGGGGGCCGAGGAAAAAAAATACACATGCGTTAAAATAATTAGTGGCGTTAATTTTTTTTTGCGTTATTAACGCGTTAACTTGACAGCCCTAATTCATATACATCAAATCACCATAGTCCAGCACAGGTAAAAAGGTCACAGTGACTAGCCTTTTTCTGGCCTCAAGCGAGAAACAGGACTTGTTCCTGTAGAAGAAACCTAGCCTAACCCTCAGCTTTTTAAGCAGGTTATTGACATGAAGTTTAAAAGTGAGACAATCATCAAGCCAGATACCAAGGTATTTGTAACAGGTAACCACTTCAGTTACAATATCTAAAACAGGCTCTGGTGTCTTTTTAGCTTTAGAAAAGAGCATTACCTTGGTTTTCTCAACATTTAAAAGAAGCTTTAGTTCAGAGAGCTGAGTCTGAATAATGTTAAAAACAGCCTGTAATTTAACACCAGCCTCCTTAATGGAGGGACCTGCACAGTACATCACGGTATCATCCGCATAAAAATGTAAAGTAGCTTCATCCACATTTTCATCTAAACTGTTGATGTAGATGGAGAATAAAAGTGGACCTAAAACAGAACCTTGGGGAACACCATTTGCAATGTTCAACCACTCAGAAGACAGTCCATCAAAATGAACACATTGGGACCTTTCAGAGAGGTAGTTCACAAACCACCCCACTGCATGGCTGGACATGCCTATACTGGCTAGCCTCTGCTTTAAAATGTGATGATCGACGGTGTCAAACGCTTTTGAAAGGTCAATAAATAGAGCTGCACAACTCTGCTTATTATCTAAAATACTCGCCACATCATTCACCACTTTCATTGTGATAGTGCTGTGTTGCTTTCTGAAGCCTGACTGATGTTTAGACAGGATGTCATCTGTACATAAAAACACCTTTACCTGTTCACTCACTAAGCGTTCAAGAACCTTAGCCAGAACTGACAACGTAGAGATTGGCCTATAGTTATTTAATAAGGTGGCCTCCCCTCCTTTTAGCAAAGGCAGGACATACGCTGACTTCCACAATTTTGGAATTGTGTTAGTGCTGAGGGAGAGGTTAAAAAGAGTAGTGAGAGGTGGAGCAATACAATCTGCAGCTATCTTTAAAAAGAAAGGTTCTACGTTGTCCGTGCCAGCCGGTTTCTTAGGATCTAACTTGGTTAAAGCTTCACGAACAACATCAACAGTAATAGGGGTAAAACTAAAAGGGTTTTCCAACACACGTTTTTCAGAGTCACATACTGTAGTGTTCACAGAAGCAGAGTTAGTGACAGAATCAAATAGAGAACCACAGGACACAAAATGCTCATTAAAGAAATGTAGCATAGTAGCCCTGTCCGATATAGAGCCAGATGCTGTGGTAATGCACGGAGGTAGCTCATTACGGATATCGCCGGTGGATAACGATTTAATGGCTTTCCAAAATGTTCCAGGATTATTCAGATTCTTTGTGGTAACTGACAGATAGTACTTTGATTTAGCACTTTTGATATGTGAAGTGAAGCTATTCCTTAGCTGCCTAAAACGCAGCCATTCTACCACTGAGCCTGATTTCCTAGCCTTTGCCCAGGCCTTGTTTCTCTCATGAAGGAGACTGGACAGATTAGCAGAAAACCAAGGATTGTCTCGTCCCTTCACTCTAAATTTACGCAGGGGTGCATGTCTATCAATGATCTCCATAAAACCAAGATAAAAATAAGACCATGCGGTTTCTACATCAGCACACAGATCGATTTTACCCCAATCAAACCCAAACAGATCATGAACAAAACCCTGCTCCACAAAATGTTTTTTGTCTCTCTTAATGATAATGCGATGAATAACCTTTTGGACCTTAGTGTCCCTAATTGTGGCTAAAACACAGTGATCACTCAGATCATTTGCAAATACTCCCACAGATAAGTATTTATGGGGAACATTAGTTAAAATGAGATCAATTAGGGAGGATTTATTAGGGGACTTAATGTTAGGGCGAGTAGGACTGTCCACAATCTGAGTAACATTCAAAGAGATACAAAGGTTTTTAAAATCCTCTGACACTGCAGTTAACCAGTCCCAGTTAAAATCTCCAAGTAGCACTATTTCCTTGTAGTCTAGTTGTGATAAAAGATTTGCTAGTGAAGACAAGGAGTCTTTGACAGCTGAGGGGGGTCTGTAACAACTCACTACCATGACCTGTTGACCCTTTGCCACTTCTATATTTATGGCTAAAAATTCAAATTGCTTACTGATCGATTTGGAAACTAATGTGGTTACACTGAACTTATTCTTAACATAAATGGCAACGCCACCACCTTTATTAGGCCGGTCGGTACGATACACATTAAAACCATTTAAGGCAATGTCAGAGGCCAAAATAGATTTGTTTAGCCATGTTTCTGATAAAACAAAGACGTCAGCGTCAGTCGAGCTCGCCCAGATACGGACAACATCTAGTTTACCTAACAGACTGCGCACATTCAAGTGGATGAAACCCAACCCAGACCTAGCTTTAAAATCAGCAGGAGTAGCGATCTGACTACTACTACTGGGCGGACCAGGGTTAGGTTGTACATTTCCTGACAGTAATAACAAACAAAAAAACAGGCATCTTTTCCTCTTAAACGACACACATACATTGTCATCTACTTTAGAAACACCGGAAAAGTCTGCGAGAGTGTGATTTGAGCTTAAGAAGCAGTCCTAAAGAACCATCATCGCAGGAAAACAAAAAAGACAAACATATTTTGTCGAGCAGATTGTCTGTGACAAGGCAACCGGTAATTGTTTGAGCAACACATCCGAACCTTTGCAGGGGATGCCCACTGCGGGTGGCAGAACAGACCTGAATCCAGTAGACTTCTCAGAATGACTAGAGATCTTCTCATAGTCCAAAACAGTTAACAGGCACAGCAGAATCCCGATATGGGCCGTTTTCCCAGACCAGCACACAGTATCCGCGATGTTCCTGGAGCAAAATCAGCACAGCAGCAAAGGACATGCGAAAACAGCAGCGTGGAAGCGCTCCGGTCCCTCCGTGGTATGCCCGGGGTGAAAGCAGGCCTCTGCAACAGCAGAACCAGGACAGGTGGAAAGCAGGCCCCAGCGGAGGTAAAATCCTCCTCCGTACAGCAGCACATGCCCGGTGGAAGCAGGCCAAGCCCGAAGCGTGGATCCACTCCGTCTCTCCGCGACAACTCCGGGGTAAAAACCTCTCCAGTACAGCCGTATTCTACAGGTGAGAGCAGGCCTCCGTAGATCGCAGATCGCAGGCAGCAACAGGTGGAGCCGCTCCGTCTCTTCGCAACGAGCAGGCCTCCGTAAATCGCAGATCGCATGCAGCAACAGGTGGAGCCGCTCCGTCTCTTCGCGACGTCTCCGGAGGAAAAACACCTCAGTACAGCCGTACTCGACAGGTGGGAGTAGGCCTCGGCAGATCGCAGACAACTAAAACTACTACTTGTATAAGCAGGGATGGCTAAAAGTTTGTAAGCAGGAGAGCTAGATGCCAGTTGCTAACAGGTAGTGCGAGCCTGTAGAAATTGCGACTGCCTCCAATGACATCTCTGATTAAACATCCTCATAGGGTCTTAATGCAGAGCTCATATGGTTATTTGGAAAAGCATTTATCCAGCACTCAAATACTTAGACTGACAAACAATCTGTCCCAAAATAAACGTAATGACGTCAACTTATGAACAATGAAAAAATGTTCTCGCTGCGAGTAAAAGCATCTGCACTGTGGATTTTCTTTGAGCTCACCGTGTAGCAAACTGCCAGCTGTCCCAAGGTGTCTCTGGCAGCCAGAGAAACTGTGCAGCATATGTTGTTCTCAGGGGTTTGTTTGAAAGTTTTAAGTCCTAACTTTCTTTCATTGTTCAGGAAGATTTAGTGACTTTTGGACATGCAATACATTCAATAATAATAAATGGGAACAAAAGTGAACTGTGCAGCAGCGTGTGGCAGAGCATCAAGACCCTGCGGAGTCAAACATGCGGTCTGCAGCAGATGGGCCCTCATGGACAGGATGCTGAATATAGTATTCATACAACATAACTCTAACCTGAACTCCCACAGTAACTCTGCCACTCAGCCATTGCAAAATAGTTGTTTTTATATTGTGAACTCTAAATAGTTTTAAAAAAACTATTTGTTTGTCATATTGTCCTGCAGAGCAGAATAATGACTATAAAAGTTTGTTACATTTGCTTTACTAACTTATACCACTAATAACGCCAAGGCAGAGCACTGAAACGATTCTTGATAGTTTAATTAATAATGTGTTAAATGTGATCTGCAATATAACCAGAAACATTTCTCTGTGAGGTACATTTAGTAGTACAATGGTATCCACTGAAGTAGAAGGGCACAGTTAGTAGTATCCTGTTGAATTGTGGGCTTGGGAAACTTTTACTTGGTAATTTAGTGGTACAAGTTACAGTAACATAATTCAATATTTGTCATATAAATTATATTACAAATTGAAATCGATCTAGCTGTTTATGGGCCTTTTTAGTTTGGGGCCAAGGCAGTTGCCTATTTTTTTTAATTTCTGATAAACGCTTCTTTTACCGTGAGTTTATTTCACCGTTGTTTCCAATCGTGAGTAGTCACGACCTTTGGGGTGAGATGCAACTATGTTATGGCAAATGTTTTTCTTAGTGTCAAGTGTAAAGAGGTTTTTGTAAGCAGTTGATTAAAAAAACTGCAAGCAACAATACCATAGGCCAAGCAATCGGCCGGTTCCTGACAAGCATGTTTCCCACAGTATCAGGCACTCGTACCATAAACAAGACCATGACATTATATAAAAGGTGGGTTTCCTCTGGTGCCTCTTCACTACATTTTATATTTAGTGCCACAGCTTTAGATTATGTGGTAAAGCTTTTGGATATCCTATAAAGGGATTGCACTGTACAGGAAAGGAAAAGAGCCAAATAAATAAACACTGGTCAGTGATAGAAGTGAAGAGAGAAATCAAATCCAACTTCTTTTTGTGAAGAGTGAATTGCATTTGCATTAAGGGAGGGGGACAATCAGAAACATCCTCTTCATAACAGGAAACAACTGTGTTTATTTAAAACATGCCATTTAATTTGAGGAACTAGTAAACAGTATTTTAGTGAGACAGGCGAGTAATAATATTCACTGCATGTGTGCTGCTAACATGCTCCAAATGACAATGCTAACACTGATGTTTAAAATGTAGTATTTTTAACCATGTTTACTTACTTAGGATAGCATTTAGCATTCTAGTATTTGCCAATTAGCATAAACGACAAAGCTGACAAGAATGTATTTTAATTACAAAAGTATTTCAAAGATAAGTAAATAAATACATGTTGACCTGAAGATGGCACTAAATTAAAACAATTATGTGGCAATTCATATTTTAGATGATGAGTTTAACTGACAAAAAAGTGGTGGAACAAAATGTACTTCAACCAATTCCTCTGGAAACTGGAAGTAAAATAGTCATAAGAAAGAAGGGCTGTACAATTTAAAATACATAAGTTATATTACTTTACATTTGCAGTATGACTGTCACTTAGTCATATTTTTCACTCAAGCTGTGCAAATATGGTCCCCTCCTGTACAAAGAAACCTACCTAATCCTAACCCTAAATTTGAAAATTGCAATGTCTGTTATACCATACATGCGTTAACTGTTCTCACCCTTTGAGGCTGAAAGTTGGTCAAATGTTTTGTGAGATTGTGTGTGTGAATGCATGAACGTGTAGATGCATGCATGCAAGTGGTCAGAGCTATTGTGAATTAAGGCTAATTTAAAGTAAAAATATTTCACTAAGTCAAAGTGATTGAAAATAAATGTCTTTAGTGATCCCGTTCTCAAAGTACTTGGAAAAACGACTTTAGATAATGAACAAAGAAAAAACAATACCATAGTTTCTGGGAGTACATTCAGTGTTTTGGGTTATACAGTTCATTCTACTTCACATCCATAATCTATCCAACTTGAAGACATCCAGACAAATAGAATAGAGGCCAAAAGGAGATGTTGATCAGCCCTCATATTTTGCCAATGCTTTTACTGTCAGTGGAACATCATGGGACTTCAAAACGGCTCTGGCTCAAGACTAAAGAAACACTGAGGCTTCAACAGACGGAGAACCTTAAATCTATCTGAATCTCTGCTTGAAATGCACGCAGAGGAAAATGATTTATTGTAGATCTGCAAAGATAGTGAGGGCGTGTGGGGTCTTTTATGGTCTTGTTTTACATTTGTAAGTTGTGTAATAGAGAACAGTCTGAGGTTTCTGGTTCGGTCATGCTGCATAGCTCTCTGAACCCAATTTAAGAGTCGGAGGGGCCCAAATGGATGTTTTTTTATGTGTTTTCTGTGCTGGCTGGGGTGAAGTTAAACGCACAAACACATTCCTCCTCAAGATCCCACTCCGGTCTCAGCACTTCAAACACTCCTGTGCCACCGACTCACCTTCCGCTTGACCATACTGGCTCAAGACATTGCTTACCTGCACATGTTTGCACTCTTTGACCTACATTTGTTTTGTACTTCAGCCTCACTGTCGTTCCTCATTTTAGCTGATTTCCCCCTCCCTTTCACCCCTTTTAATATTTTCTTTCTTTCTTAGAAGGTTGTGCTCTTTCTGCTTTTTCTCTCCTTCTCTTTTCCTAATGAGCAATGTCTTGCTAACTTGTGCTATTTACCAACTCTTGCATCAAACATAATAGCGGCACCCCACTGACCTCATTACAACAGATTTAAATCTGCCAGCCAGTTTTTATGTTGGATCAGACATGATCACATTACCTCAGTGCTCAAGTGAAATATTTTTTTGGAAGTGTATTTTAATCACAGCACTCTAACTTTGTTATTCTCTCTCTTTTTGCAGTTACTGGCCTTGGTCTTGGCGTTTTGTTCTCTGTCGTTCTCTTCAAACGTAAGTGCTCCTTTTTAAGATAGACTTTTAAATGCATGTTTTTTTTTACTTTTAAACATAATTTATGGTTGAGTTTCTCCCTCAGGTCGCACATGGCCTGTTTCACTTGGTTCAGGTTTGGGACTGGGCATGGGATACGCCAACTGCCAGCATGACTTAAGGTCACCATACCTGGTTCATGGCAGCATGGTTAAGGTAAGCAGAGTGTATGACATGTATTATTTACTAAAGGTTTGTGCACTGATCATACTTTTTAACAATATTTGTTTGCTTATTTACAGGACCAATAATGAAGGACTACAGATGATTAGGATTTGCCACGAAGATGCTTGTCTGTTTTTGTTGTTGTTTTGCTGCTCATTTCTGTCCTAGCACTAATGATCAATGATGCCAACATTGTGTGTATCAAGTGGCAGTCAGTGTATATTTAATAAAGCAATTCTGGAAATCTGTCTTTGTTTTACTCTCTTTCTCTTTGTGTTTTTCTGAGGGGAACGAAATGTGGTTTGGGGTGGGACGCAATTGTGTGTTAATGAGCTGGGAGACTTGAACTCCTGCTGTTTTGGAATGAGGGCCAGGTTCAGCATCTGCAGCCCTGTTGGAGAGTGGGAGGATGAAAAGTTGCACAGAAAGAAGAACATGCAGTTTGTGGGAGACTAATGCATAGAAAGAAAGGTATGTTAGTTCATATGGATTTCGCATTTATAGATGTATGTTTCTTTTGATACCATAATGGGTTGATTCCTAAGTAACAAAGTCCAAGTTTAACTCAAGCTAGATTAAGGATTTACATAGTATGCAATAATTTTGCAGTCCTGTTTTAAGTTGTGTGAGTTGGACAAGTGTGTTTGCTGTGACTGTTTTCTTCACAGGGAGTCAGAAAAGCACACGTCTCCATATCAAGAAGAATCTCTGACGTCTTGTGTATTCGTTGGCTGTCAGTCTGTTTGGAGAGATTGTTTTGAGTGTGATTGATCACTTATGTGTAGTTGCGTGGGCCTGCTATGAGAGAAGAGGGATTGTTTGTGTGAGTGTGTGCAGGCGCATATGTTTATCCAGCCCCCTGGTGAAGCAGAATCTGTGGAATGCAGAGGAATGCCTTTTCTGGACTGGAGCTCGGTCTTATTACTAACAGGTGAGTTCTGCACTTTGCACTCTGAACATAACACATGGTTTACACTTCACATCAAAGAAAACATTGACACATGTGTGCATTCACTATCACACACACTCACATTTTCCCTCTCCATCACAGTAACAGCCTTCTCAGCAATGTAAGCACATAATGAGCAAAGCCAGAAATTAAGCCATGTCACTCGTCCCCTGTCCATTAAAATATTTGTTTGCAAGTGGAGCGTGAGACAGCTAGGGGTGCTCATGGACACAAGCCAGGCTGCACACCTGTAGGCAGGTAGGATGAAGTGCAGGAATGGGGTGTGTGTGTGAGAGGGGGACCAGTGGCACCGCTGAGATGTAGTCGAAACCCATAGGCCATACTTGTCTGTGCCTGTCTGAAATGTCTCCTTGGTGAATCATAATTACAAGTCTAATAATGCTAATAGCATTTTTTCATTTAATAACTCAAAACGGTTCAGTCAATGTTGGTGAAGGTCTGGCATGAAATATAAAACCAGACATGCCTTGTGTGCTGCTGCATGACTCGAGCTTTGAGCTACTGATGCTCACGTATTCAGATATTTGTGTTAAAACATAGACCACACTGTAAAAAACACCAAAAGTCTGTAAGCCAAAAGTATTTGTAGAATTATTAATCACTAAATGTTATTGGTATTAAAATTATGTAATGCACAACAAAGGTCCCTGTGATTGCTTTTATCTACTTTATAAAAAAATAAATATATATATATATATACATATACAGGCTAAAGTAAAGACAAATCTTTCGGCCAACTAATTCTTAAAAATATAATGTTTGGACTTCTTTAATGTCCCTCTGTTGTTGATAGTTGTCATTGATATTTCCTTTTTTTCCTCTTCTTTTTACTTTACGTATGTCGTTGTAATCAGTTTATTTTTTATTACATTTCGTACATTCGTGCTTAAAACACTGCTACTGACAGTTATTTGGAGCCAGAGAAGACACTTACATTTTGCCCAAAGATCTGAATTGTGTATCATAATATTAAGCCAATAGTTATGCTCGTATTGCTTTTAAAATAAGATTTCAAAGGGGTGAACTCCCAGTCAGCAAAACCAGGTACAACATCATGCCTTGAAGCAACTCGTGCTCATGAATCTGTCAGTGGTTTCACTCCAAACATATTGAGGGGCCTTAATTAGATCAAGTTGTCATGAGTTTATGGTTAACCTGCTGTTGATATAATTTCCTAAAGGAATCAGAGAAATATCAGAGCATTGATTCACATCTGCTTTACAGCTTATTGCATGTTCACAATGTCAAACGTAGCCTAAAAAAACATATAGTAAAGCAATGACATATGTAGGCTCTTTGCAAAGTTAACGCATGGCTGTAAATATTTTGTAATCTTATTATATTTGCATTATGTCCTGTAAATCTGATCTGGGGTCTCGCCTCGATTATACTTTGGGAAACATTTCATACCTTCCCCTGAGTCCCCCCTCCTCCTCCCCGTCTTCTTTCGTCCAGAGACAGCACAGCAGGACTCCAGTCTGTGGGCTCAACCGCGCCTAACCCCGGCTACAGAGTTTTACAACAAAAGACAACTACTTGGAAAGTATTTTTCCGTGGAGTTACGAGAGAATTTAACACTGGCCGAGAGGAGAACAAAGGGGAGGGACGGTCTGATGGACTCTGGGATGAGATAGCGCTCATAACTAACCCCATCTCCCCATCCTTCCCCGTCGGACGCACGGTTATTTTTCTCCCCGGGTGATGCATATAGGCTAACTCTTTTATGACTGACTGGGCTCTGAAGTATTCCTGCAGTTGACCAAGTGCTCATATTTTTCTAGAGATTATCAGCGCACGGAGGTATTCCGCAACCCGCATCCACAGGCTTCGGTGAGGGGGCTGTCAGCTCAGCGGGACATAGCGCTGTGTTCAACCGGCTGTTTCCTGTGGGGTCAGTGTTGGTAAGTTTCTCTAGTAAGACCACTGCTGTAGCACGTTACTCAGGAAGTTACTTTACTACTTTTAACTAAAGTTTTGAAGTAACACTTCTCAATTTACAGTCGTTTTTCTACCAACCGTTAGCTAGGTTAGCCAGTTTTCATCCGTAAATCTACTTTAGCTGCGACACTTGTTTAAAAATGACGGAACAATTTCTCCCATCTTCCGAAGTAGACTGTATCAATAAAGGAAGTTACTCGAGGGAAACCCGTAATTCGCCGGGGGGATATCACTTTGGGCGACTAAATATGTTATAATTAAAGTGCGAGAAATAAAAGAATGAGAACAAAATAACATTTTGAAATCTTTTAACATGTAGGCCTATCAGCCGTTAAACAGAACCGTGGCCGGCGTTAATGTTGATTACGTTACTGGGAGCTGATGTCTTGTGACAGATTGCGGCTATACAATTGTTCAAAATCGAATTGAACCTCAAGCCATATAAGATGTCCGGAAAATAGGTAGGTTTTTTTTTTATCGTAAAACTCGCTACATAGCCTTTGGAAGGGTAATGTATCTGTTACTGCACGAGTTATACGCATAAGTCTATGGTTATACGCAGTGGTGTAAAGTAAGTACATTTACTGAAGTACTGTACTTGAGTATAATGTTGAGGTAGCTACTTGTAGCTACTTTACTTTATTTTCAAATTAAACTACTTTATACTTTACTCTTTACAAATGTTGTAGGCCTAATACATTACACTATAAAGTAATTAATTAAACCTAATAACAAAGTACAACTTTGAAGAGCACAGATTAATGCTCCAAGAATGTGTAATAAAATAATATTTGACGATAATGGTCCATTCTGTATAACGTGTACTTTTGGTAGGCTACTTAAAGTATATTTGTATACCAATACTTTTTTACTTTTACTTAAGTACAAATTATAATGCAATGCTTTTACTTGTAACACTATATTGCTACTATTAATAATAAATAATCAGAGTATTTCTTCCACCTCTGGTTATAGGTGCTTAATCTTGTAGTGTCTGCTGGGATTAAAGAAAGTTAACATAATGTTAGCCTACATTTTGAGATGTGAAGTTTTTAAAAAAACATAGAAAAGGCACATTTATATTTTTCATTTCAATTAAGTCTTCACCCTCATGGACATGGTCTATGGTCATAGACATGGTTTGTTGTGTCAGAGACATTTGGAAGTGCTAAAAAGTGTGTGAAGTAGTCGACGTGGGTGACCATGAGACACCTTTTTTTTATAAGCAGCAGGAGAAAACGATTTTGTAGGTTGTAAATGACGTGCCTGGTTGAGGTATTTTTAAAGAAGAGAATGAAACGGAGCAGACTTGGTATTAGTCAGTTTAGCCTCCCTCCCCCATTGTAGTGTCTCTTTTGGTACAATATTAACACATTATGTTCTCTCTGCCGCTGGTGATACATAAAGGCCATTAAGAAGTATCTTTTAATCATAATGAGCCAAACATGCAAGCTACTAATCACCAGGAAGTTGCCAATCCACATGTCCGTGGATATGTGAAGTCCAAAATGTACTGTACAGCTCGGCAACATCAGATCAGTGGCACTAGTTTTTGTAATTTGTGTTTTTATGTGGAACAAGGTTAACAGAGCGTTAACTTGCTGACTGGTTTTACGCCCCTTTAGGTGCAGTCATGTGGCAGAGGATTCAGATTTGTTGGGCACTGTTTGCACTGTATTCAGCGGCACCGCCTGCCCACATCAACCGCCTGGCGCTGTTCCCTGACAAAAGCGCCTGGTGCGAGGCCAAGAACATCACACAGATAGTCGGGCACACAGGATGTCAGCCTCGCTCTATTCAAAACAGGTCAGGATGAAGGCCCTCTCTGTCTCTTTCTTTCTCTGTCTGACCATTTCTCTGCAACTCAAAAAGTGAATAATGCAGAATGTCTAGATGTCAATAATGTTGCATCCTCAAAGATAAATTCAAGTGAGTTGACATTTGTGAGGCAGAGCTAATCCTTCCATAACCCTACAAGTACAGTGTGAAGCTTGAATAAATAACAAACTACTCACACTACGCCGAGCAAGTTTCAACTCAGCATGTTGATTTCTAAACTTGCTCAAAATGAATGTTAATCATGCCTGCATGGTTGGAAAACTGCATTGAAAAACATAAAAGAATGTTAGGAAACTGCAGGCATGGTCTTAGAGGTAACACTGAGGATATCTGAATTTCTGTACCTTTTAGCTAACATACTCAAACAGGAGTAAAACAAAAATATAGGAGATTATGTGTTGCTCTGGGGAGTATTTACAGGAGAGGTATTCATGTCTACAGATCATCCAGTGCACCAATAGAATTGGAGGGAAGAAACCCTCTTTAATGGTCACACATGCAGAGCACACAGCACGCACACAGTGACATGTGTTCTCTACATTTAACCCATCCTAGTAGGAGCAGTGGGCTCAGTAGCTTAGTAATGTGTTTTTATACATTTTTGGAGAACAATGAAGCTATAAGCTATTTTAGGCCTACTAGTATGAAAAGTCCATGCTGTATTGTCATTATAACATGATATGCCCACTGTTTTCATGATGGCTCACCAGCAGATGCAGACATACAATTCAATGCTTTACACATTTACCTGGCATTATAAGAACTACTTCCTTTTAGGTTTTATGTAAAACATGCCGGATATTGTCTTTGGCCTGAGGGGACCAGACATCCCCAGGTTACACAGGAATGAACAGACTGGCTGTGCAGTTAATCATGTAATAATGCACTTTGTCCTCCTCACAGAGCTTGTCTGGGCCAGTGTTTCAGCTACAGCGTCCCCAACACTTTCCCACAGTCAACCGAATCCCTGGTGCACTGTGACTCCTGCATGCCTGCCGAGTCACAGTGGGAAGTGGTAAGATTTATTACACCATTAGCTAATGTAGCAAGCGCACACCAGCACCAGTCTGTCAAACCCCCATGCAAAACCACAGGTTTCCAACATAAAAGAATCCTGTTCACTGGCTTGCACAAAGCAGATAAGAAACACAGAAATTGAGACTTTTGAATAGATTTATGTCAGAATGTCTGCGGTTTCCTATGGGCCTACATCCTGTATTTATATTCCTCTAAAGTTCATTGTCCCTGTTAGCCAGAAGGAATCCAGTCTTTCGACAACAAAGCCTCTGTAGTGAGGTGTATGTCGTTTGGAGAGCTGCCAGGTAGACTTGGCTGGTAGGACCACAGGTGAGCCCGCCTCATGTTTCAGTTGGAAATATTGTATCTCTTGGAGTGCAACGCTGTTATCTGATAGATTAATTAATTTTCAAACTATTTTTTTAGCTTCAGCAGTTCTAGAGAAATCACATTTATGGTCTCGCCTTACTTCTAATTATCTGAAAATTGATGTTTATGTCTGTGGTTATGATTGTTGTTGCAGGACTTTTAACAAAATTCAGTTTGAAGCAAAACAAAGTCAGCTCTCATGAAAGAGGATACTGCTCCATGCTGCTTTGGCACTTGGTGGTAGATCAAGATAAAACTGCTGAATGATCATTTTCAATGAATAATGGAACCAGTGAGGGGAAGTTGTGTGAGGTCTGGAAGAGCTTGTGCAACACTGAGGTTTTATATATTCTGTTTATTTCATATTTAGTGAGAATATAATCTTCGTGCAGTCTTTTTCTTGGCAATCAAATACAACAGTAGGGAGTAAGAATTTAACCTAAAACACTCACTCATCAATCCACATATACAAATATGTACATAGTATACAAATCTGATTATCTCAAATATATATAAAAAGTATATAAACCACCAAATAAAATATACGTCCCGAATAAAATGGAAAATTCCCTTTTCTTACCAATTTAACAGTTATATTTACACATAAAGGCAACCCTAGACAAATGGTAACCTATAATACTGCAACAGTTGCTAAAAAAAACTCAGTTTAATACGACTTTAAGAATAACAATTTAAGTTATCCAAAAATATAAAAATCCACCCATTTTTATAAATACAATTGATAGATTTACAATTCTCAGAAACTTTACATTTAAAAAAAACCCCACAAAATACCAGTTAAATGTGATTTACAACAATTGAATTGTTATTACTTGACAAAACCTTTATTCTGTTGGTATAATTACTGTGTGTAACATAAGTAATAGTTTTTTGTATAAAAATACATTCGAAAACGATTTTTGGAAGTTGTACATTAATTAATATTTCCTCCATCCTTAAAGATATGAAAAGTAACAGCATCATATCAGGCCAAACATCCACAAATGGTTGGATTTCAGTACCAATTCGGCCAAATGCAAATTTCAGTTTCTGTTCATGAGATCAGAATTCCGGTAGCGATTTACTTTGTAACTCCAGATATGAAAACAAAACCCTCTTTCCTCTCTCCTTTGTTCTCTCTCTATGACGTATGTATTTGTATTAACATAAATGCATGTGTGTGTGAACAGGTGACTCTGGATTGCCCGGGAAGTAAAGAGTCTCCTCACGTGGATAAGCTGGTGGAGAGGATCTTCTTCTGCAGCTGCCAGCCCTGCATTAAGGAGGGCGGCCAGGAGGGGGGGGTGATGCAGCTGTATCCAGCAGACAACGTGGTGGAAACTCCGTCTTTATCCGACACCATCAGCGGCGCTCAGGCTCGCCCTCTGCCCCCTCCAGACACACACTCTCATAAGCATGCTCACCCACACACAGATCATCACACACTACCACACACATCAGACGGAGGTTAGGTGACGCTCTCTTTGTAACTTTGCTCCTCTCTGCGGCCCTCTGTCCTTCCACACCACATCCTTTGTGCCAATCTGTAGTATTGTAAAGGCACTTTGAGAATATGGCTTGCCTATGTGTTAAAACCTCACTCTCACACACAGACATACTTACACTCACACTTTCATAAAGTAATGCTCTCAGATTTCACTCCATTGTATATAAACTCGAACAAACACATCAGTCCATGCAATCTTTTTGTTTGCTGATTTAACATGTGTGCTTACATGCGCTGTAGTCTGAATACTTTTAATCTGCTTTAATACACTATATCTTATTGTTGACATAACTGTCTTTTGTCTTTTGTTCTATTCATAAGTGCGAGTAAAACTATTGTTTTGTTTTTTTGCATCACAAGAAATTTGGTTTTGGTTCAAAGAATCACAAACGGCTCCTTTTACAGTTTCTAAAAACTGACGGGTTTTTTTTGTATCATGTGGCTGCTGTGGGAGTTTGGGCCACAGCACATGGTGTTGGTTATCAACAAAAACTCACAAAACCTGGACATTTAATAGATGCCACTTACTGGCGCACAGAAGAGGTGCATGATGGGAAGAGACCCCGCTGTTTGCTGCGTCTTTGGCTTAAATCTGTTCTCACTGTGCCAGAAAGTTTAATGACATGCTGTGATGGAAACCACTAAGAAAGCTGTGTAGAGATACTTTCACTTGTGTATCCATATTATTCATGCTCTTTGTATGTTCCTTAATTATAATGCAGAATTCAAAAAATATTTCAATCTTAAAACAAAGCTAGTTTATGGTCTCTCTTAATGTTATTCCTGCTCATGCTGACAGTACAAATTGTCCCCTATTAGAGAGACTGCAAAGTGGGTAGATAGTGGGAATAATCCCCATTCCTCATTTTGTGCACCTTTAAGCACTGTGTAAGATTTGGCCCCACGTTTTTCATTTGAAATGTTAAAAGACTTCTGTAAAATCTGTTTCTAATGTTAATTAATATTCAAGCTGTAACTGAAGATAGCACAATAGGTAACATTGTGCCAAGTAGGGGGTATATGTATATTGAAATGTAAATCTGATATTGTGACAGCCATAGTGTCAAAAATACAGCTGTTGAAATGATGACCTTATTATCTCCATAACGGTACATCAGTTCACAGATAGACGTCGTTAGGGAGAGAGATATCCTTTTATGTGCATTGTTGGTGTTCGAGTGCTCCTTGTTGACCTGAAATGCTGCTGCTAAGATGAATTACCATGGCAACCTGCAGGATGCTGTTCACAAATGGATGGAGAGTGACCTCGTGGCTGGAGGCAGAGAGCGGCACACAAAGCTCGATGTTCCTGAAAGGATACAAATGGAGGGCGTTCAGTTCATGCTCTGCTGGGTTAAATAAACTGAACCTCTGCCCAGTCAATGAAATAAGGCCATGGACGTTTCTGAAGAACAGTGTTTGTAGTGGCTGCCAAAAAAAAAAGTGTTTGCTACGTTTAGTTTCAAAAGTTCACAGAGAGTCCAGCAGATGTCAGCAGATGTTACAGGTGGAGTCTGGGTAGGCTTTATTACCAGTAAGCCCCTTAACTTTTAACCCTCTATGGCTTGACTTTTTATTTTGGGGTGAAACAAATGTTTCACCATGTGTTTTAGGAGCTTAGGGGTCCCTGATATTATATCAATCATAAAATGTGACCTCACCCCTCAGGGCAACAATGTGCTACGAGGGTATTGAAACACCAAGGATTTCTACAATTCAGAAGTGTGTGTGTGTGTGTGTGTGTGTGTGTGTGTGTGTGTGTGTGTGTGTGTGTGTGTGTGTGTGTGTGTGTGTGTGGTGTGTGTGTGTGTGGTGTTGTGTGTGTGTGGTGTGTGTGTGTGTGTGGTGTGTGTGTGTGTGTGTGTGTGTGTGTGTGTGTGTGTGTGTGTGTGTGTGTGTGTGTGTGTGTGTGTGTGTGTGGTGTGTGTGTGTGTGTGTGTGTGTGTGTGTGTGTGTGTGTGTGTGTGTGTGTGTGTGTGTGTGTGTGTGTGTGGTGTGTGACATGGACCGACAGACAGACAGACAGACAGACAGACAGACAGACAGACAGACAGACAGACAGACAGACAGACAGACAGACAGACAGACAGACAGACAGACAGACAGACAGACAGACAGACAGACAGACAGACAGACAGACAGACAGACAGACAGACAGACAGACAGACAGACAGACAGACAGACAGACAGACAGACAGACAGACAGACAGACAGACTAGCCTAACAGCCTGATAGTGTCCCTTTCCTGTAAATATCAGTAGATGTAAAAACATTGATTAGGTTTATCATTTTACAGCTGAGCACACTTGCATGATATTGCCTGGAAAAAAAGTGGTCAAGTGGCACAGTGTTGCCCTGAGGCAACAAACAAAAAAACATAGTTTTAGCTAATTAATAAATACATAATAAGTCTTTAAACAATCAAATATACTTCTTTACGTATTCATGCACATGCATGTATTTTTTATTTTAAGTTGTGTACATTTCTAATATGTTAAAAAGTGAAATGTATCTTACCAAGTGGTGGCCCTGAGTCCCCTGCAGCTTTGCTTGCAGAAAGGACTGCTCCACCCCCAGACAAAATGCCACACCCATATAATTCCCTCATTTTATTGGACACCAGCATGTCAGGTGACATTGTGTATATTTGAATATATATATTTAGAGGGCCAGTGTGAGGTCGAAAAAAGTGATGTGTTGCCTGAGCGCAACAGTATGCCATAGAGGGTTTAAGCTCCTCAGGACCAGACACCAAACACACCAAGCAGTATTACCCCCTTATTCTCTGAATCTCTCCTCTGCTTCATTAATCATTTCCTCATCTGTATCTCTACGTCCAACCGTATCTCTTTTCCTCAGCTCTGTCCCATATATCCTCTCATCTTTTCCCCCTTGTTCTGAGTAATTACATTTGAGCAGTGAAAGGTTGACTGTCTGTCTGTGCTGCAAAACAAATCGATCATCCTCTTATCTCTCCTGCTACACAGCTGACGATGCTCTGAAGATTGGTGAGAGGCAGACTGCAGAAAGAGAAACTCAGAGGGACATTTCTGAACATATCACATCAGCTTTTTGTCATCTATTAACTCAAGTTTGATTTTTTTCCTTACCCTTTAACTGTCTATGTTTTGTCCTCTGTGCACGCAGACAGGTTTTAATACTCTTCCTTGTCATAAAACACTCCTTATGTAACTCCTTGTAATACATGATACAATTTGGTGATTTTATTTTAGAATATTCTAGTCTTTCTCATTATTTCCGTCTGTGTGACCGCTTGGATTCACTCCAATGCACTCCAATCTAATTTTCGTGAGATGCTATCTGATTACCTGTCTTAAATGAAACACATTTAGTTCTGTAAACCTCAGCAAAGGTCGCTGATTGGGAAGAGTACATGATGAACAGGTCTGGCAGGTCTATTATAACTTAGAATGGCCCATTTTAGTGTTTTTTCAAACAGACAAAAGTGCCACACCATTATCATTGACAATTACTATATTATTAGAGAGTACTTAAAGACACTAGTATTAGGCCTGGAAACTACAGGACAAGAATACACACAAACTGTTTTAGTCTAAAAAAACTGTTATTTTAATCTTCAGATGTCTCGTCGGCATATCGTTTCTATATCCTTGCTTTTACTGAGCCACCAACTGTGTGATTGGTGTATGGCTTTGATACGATTACATCTAGAGTGCACACTGTGGAATTTGCTAAAAGGGCATGCTTTGTAAAAGGTAAGTATGGCTTTCATATAGCAGTTAACAGCCATTAATAAGATCATGTTTTGCCTGTAAAACAATCACTTTCATTGTTTGATATTTGATAGCAATGTATTTCAAATCAAATCAAATCAAATCAAGTTTTATTTATATAGCACATTTATAAACGATTTTTGGTCGAGCCAAAGTGCTGTACATATTTCATTCATTTATGAATACAAATATTGAATTTGTAAAAAGCCATCAGGTTTGCACTAAATGCATTATGTTTGTAATTCCTTTACAGTTGGGCAGTTGTGATTTTTAATAAGCTTTTGATTGATTGATTGATTGATTGATTGGTTTTTATTGATTTCAAGGAACATTTTCAACACCCTTCCAACACAAAAGTTGTTACGTGAATAGGGTTACATGATGCAAGAAAATGTACAGCAATGACGTGAAAACATGTTGTAAAAAATATTGGAACTAAAACTTTGTTTGTTTTTGAGCTTTGAAACGTTATTTTTGTTCACCAACGTGAGCGCGCATGTAACGATGGTGCGCGTGGCCCGGAGACGCTCGCTCCCACAGACGCGCGAGGTTTCTCACACAGCAGCGCTACAGCAGCACGCGGGGTTCAACTGACAGGTGCTTCTATCCGCTGCTTGTTTTAAATTAAAAAAAAAAGAACACGCAAGTATTTCCTTAATTTCGTATACAATTAAGAGCTCCGAGTGGATCAGCGGGAAAGGAACTATACCACAAACACACCGGCTGGATTAACGGGATTTGGAGGTATGGCAACAATTCTCGTTTACATCGTGTTGTTTATTATAGTTTACATAACTCTTGTTGCATCTGACAGTTTCCAGACAGAAAATGCAGAGTAATCAGATCTAAAATAAATAAAGGAAAAGCAAATAAAGCAGACATGCATTCAGATTATAATCATGATTAAGGTGAGTTACAAATGCTGAAGCACTGACTGTATGCCAATGCTTCAGTGACAAAGCCCTGAACGCCCTGAACAATGACATCGACCAGATGTGTCCTGTCCCGTGTGATGCTCCTGGTTTGTGTATGCAGCTCAGCAGCAGGTCGTTCAGGGTTAAATATAAAAAAAGATTTCAGTCGATTTAAAATGGAACGCATTGGCATACAGTCAGTGCTTCAGTGACAAAGCCCTGATCAATGACATCGACCAGAGGAGCGATGAAGACAGCTCAGAGTGTGTGTGTGTGTGTGTGTGTGTGTGTGTGTGTGTGTGTGTGTGTGTGTGTGTGTGTGTGTGTGTGTGTGTGTGTCTTTTTTTAAAGAGAAGAAGGGCAGGGCATTGCAAACATGTTAAATAACTTAATTGTCCATTACAACAGATTATCATTATACACATTTAAAAAGGCACAGGAATGTTTTTGCATGCATATTCTCTTTTTCTATCTCTTTTTCATCCATTCAATAACAACTCAAGGGATGTATCAGTATTACCCCAAAACCCGCTCTCCCATTTTCTATCTCTCCTTCTGCCTCAGGATGTGTGGTGTGGATGTGGACCTGGAGGATGGTTCAGTCGAGGAAGAGAAAGAAGATGAGTTCTGGATCGGGGAGGGAGTGAAGATGCTACCCCCTCCTGTGGCCCACAGCGGGGGCAGTGAATGGGGCAGCCGCAGGGGCAGGGTGGGATGCCTGGCCTGTGGGGCGGCCCTCGTCCTATGGGACATCTTTGTGGTTTCAGCCAGTGCTTTGCTCCTGGCTGTTGTCTTCTCTGTGGTGCTGCTCCCTGCAATGCTGCTGCTGTACGCTGGGTTCCTCTGCCACTCCAGGGTGAGATATCACTCTGTTATGCGGTTATTGTTGTTTAATGTACAAGCTGAGAGGACAAGTTTACTATTATTCTAGTATTATGACTACTGATGTAAAAATGTCGCTCATTAAGTAAACCCGCATAAAATGATCATCAATCGTGTTTCAGCTAAAGCAAGCATCTGTTTTTAGTCAAAACACAGCACCAAAAGACAGACAGACACAGTTAATTAATAACAGGTGAACATTAAGAAGTATTTATTAGCTAGAGGGCCAGATGTTTCTTTCTCAAGGAGTTGTTGAAGAGCAAAACAGAGCTTTAAGCAGAGTAATTGATCATGTGTCCCGAGTGGCTAAAAAAACGTCCTGCAGCTTTAAAAAGGAAAGTGCTCTCTGTGTCGACCTGACAGTATGTTTACATATCCAACAAGAAGGACATCTGCACTTTTCAAGGGAAGTTTAGGCAAGTAATCTTGTGACATTTAGAAAGAGGATTATCTCTAACTGGCACCTGGAGTCTTTGAGGGAAACAGCCTTTTTAACAGCAGTGATCTATACCTGACACTATCTCCACAACGTTTTTCAGGCTTTTAATATCCGGGTTGTACCTATAGTTTTGAAGCTTTCAATTGATTAAAGTGAATGCTGGAGCTTGTCAGTTTTCTTGTTATGAGGTGAGGAGAAGGGTGCGCCTTGTTATTTGGATGAGTGATATGCGGGGCAGACAGATCATCAGTAAAATATTGTGATTGCACGCATCATGCTGATTCATGCTGTGAAGATATACAGCTTTGTCTTCGTCTCACTGCACAGGTTGTAACCAAATAGCACCCTTGAGGTATTTAAAAATGAAGCCAATTTGGAAAAGTGCCTTAAACCTGCATTCTCTCTAATGGACATCATTACAAAAGGAAATCTCGGGTTGCATAGAAGTGTATGAGTAAAATTACCCTTTTCCTGACTTTGGTTTGGGCTATCTTGTGATTGACAGGTTGCTACCCCTTTTTTGAATGTTTTCAGTTTGTTCAGTTTACAACATTAACCCTCAAAGTGTTTTCAGTTCATGGATGTTATCAAATTTAAGTCAGTTAAAACATTTATGGTCGCTTCAATATGTCTTGTTCAGTGCTTGGTTGTATTTTGGTATTTTGCTCCACCCTCTCCAGTCACGTATGGTTCCAAATATACAAGATGGTGATGGTCAAAATGCTTACCTCGAGGCTTTAAAACTGAAATGCACAACCAACGGGTGTTATAACATACTGTTCATAACACCACATCCTACATTCGATACAGTTGGTCCTTTCCCCCTGGTTTCCCTGTGTTGAATGATTTGGTTTCTGAAGTATGACAAGAGCATACAATAATGAAGAACATTGAATGCATTCGCATGCAACGCGACTATTATCGCGGTTATGCCAGAGCAAATGTCAGTTCTGAGCAAACAATTACAGACAATGTCAGTCAGAGAGTTCTCCCTTTTGTGGAGACAGACTGAACATGGCAAAAGGGCCCCACTGAGAAGACAAGAGTGTCTGGTTTGGTGCCAGAGCCAGCTGTGCACTGACACGCTGTACTGTGAGAGAGCACAGTGCACTTGACAGAGGTGTGTGTGTCTGTGTGTTCATGAGTGAGTTAGACACTGCCGTTGCTAGGGTGCTTTTGGTGGAGGGGAAGCTCCTTTTGAAAAGTCTTACAATAGGAGATTTAGTTTGTCTGAGTGGGCTTGACAGAGAAAGAGATGATGTTCTTGTACTTTGTGTCTGTATGTTTTTGTGAAGATGTTAGTGTACTTGTGAAGCTACCCGTTTTACGTCTTTCTATAGTTCCCATCTCTTTCCTCCTCTCTCTCATTCGCCCTCACAAGGTGATTGACAGCTCAGAGGGTTACTGACAGCTACTGAGCCATTTCTTATCTGAACTGCAGAGGGAGGCTGGGAGAAACTCTTTCACAGCCCACTACCCACAACGTCATTCTGCACATCGAGCATAGATCAACACACACAAATAACAATTCTCACCTCTTTGCTTTGTGACAGAAGAGAAGAAGCCCCTGCTGATCGCAAAAGGTGCATCATGTCCTCTGGGCCACCCCATGTCTGCTTTAATGATGCCTCTGTGTTTTTCCTTGTACTGTAGGTCCTTGACGCCCCCTCTGCGATATGCGGCTACCTTGACGACAACAGCTGCTCCGCCCTCATCATCTTGGGTTTTGTGATGATGTCACCGCTCGTGGTCGTGGCGGCGGCCATTTTCTGCGGGCTGGTCCGAAGATTTCGAATCCTGCTTCTCATTCAGCCGATCTCACGTGCCTGGTACCGAGGGCGACTGTTGGACTGGGCCGGCAGCCTCCACGCCTGGGTCTGATCAAGGCGAGGCTCCGGAGGGTCGGATATGCTAACAGCCCGGGGAGAGCGGAAAGTTGGATTAGAGTGAAATCAACCAGAGAGATACAGGGGGTAGACAAAATAACAGAAACACCTCAAAATGTATTCAATATTGTGAAATACAGTGAGATGTAAACACAACTGGATGCTAGTTTCACGCTTTGGTAAAAAAACTGTTATTCACGTTCTTGCAGAGAGGTACTTACATTTCTTTTTGAGGGTGGTTAATGGGGGGAAAGGGTTTTAGACAGCAATGGCTTTTTTGGGGGGGGTTCATTACCAGGATTGGCTACCAGGACAAATGGGCTGTGGACAGAGCCATGCTAGCTGTTTCCCCCTGTTTGCAGTCTTTATACTAAGCTAGCTAACCTGCCCCTTACTTTATAATTGTACTTAACTGACAGGTGTGAGCATTTTGTTGTTCTCAAGCTTTGTACTGTTGTTGTACTGAGTTACATATTGAAAGGTGTCTTTGTTATTTTGTCTACCCACTCTATGTTTATTTTGTGAAAATATGATCGTGCTTAAGTTGATTGGAGCAATTGCAACCTTTGCGGAGTGATGTCTGTACTTAAACTTCACAAAACAAAACATATTCACAAGTAATTTGATACAAGAGGAACAAAATGCATCTTAGGACAGTTAAAAATCACTTTTGTAAAATGAAGGGGACAGAAAGGATTCTCATAAATATTGCAATATCACAATGGCTTTGACCCAAAAAAGACTCAGAGGAATTGTCATATATCAGTTGACAAGGTAGCAGAAACAAAAACTGGCTTTATCGTTGTGGTATTTGATTAAACATTATTTATTAAAAACATATTTTCGTGACTTTGTGTCGCTCTGTTTCATGTTGGACTTTCTCAGAAATGTATTTCTGTGAAGTTATGTGTGGTTGTACATTAGAAGGCTAGCAGAAAGTAAAAACATAATTGCGCAAATTATATTTGAGGTGTTTTGAGATTAACTTGGTTTGGTTAGTTGGTTAGTCATTTCCTGGGACCTTCAAACAACACCCTGAAAATAGGGTAAATAAAGACGTAAGATTAAAATCAGCATATGTGGATTTTAATATTGTCTGTTAGGCAAATAAATAGCCATTTATGTTTGTTTATCTGATACAGCAGCATAGCAGTCATGTCTTGGTGGGAGGGAGGGCTATATATGAAACATATTTCATTTAAGTGTCTCTCTTAGATCACATTGTGCCATAACAAAACAGACTCTCCATTATAAAAACAACAAACATCGACAGTACGACAAAGAAAAATGGCTGTTCAGTGGAGTCCAGGTGTTAAGGGGAGGATTTGAATCATCAGATAAGGAGCTCATCCTGCTGCCTCTTTGCTTTGCTCTTTGTCCGCATGTCCATGCTCTGTATTCAGATTTGAAGTTTCATTTTTTAGAAGAAGCTTTGAATTGTTTTCATGATGAGCAGTTGTTACTTGTTCTGTGCCACTGTTATAACACTGACATTTATTTATTACTGTGATGCCCCTGTGGGTCCATCAGTAGAGAGTTGGTGGTGATAGGTCGGCATCAGGCAGTGGCGATATCATTTCTTACTTGCGATTAGTGCCAAAGTTCAATGAGCGTGACCCGGACATCTTTTTCACTCTATTTGAACGCATAGCAGAGGCAAGAAACTGGTCAGATTCGGACAGAGTGCTGTTACTTCAGTGTGTACTCACTGGGCGAGCACAGGAAGCCTATTCAACTGTTTGTGGCGAAAAGGCTTTGGACTATGCTACAGTAAAATCAGCGGTGTTGAAGGCTTACGAACTAGTTCCTGAAGCGTATCGTCAAAGGTTCAGAAATTGGGTCAAGGGGGATAAGCAGACACATGTGGAGTTTATCCGTGAGTTAACTTCTCATTTTCAGCGGTGGTGCGCGGCAGCAAAGGTTGCAAGTTTTGACGGTCTTTGTGAACTCATTGTCTTGGAACAATTTAAAAACATTCTCCCTCAGCGTGTGGCCACTTATGTGAATGAACAGAAACCTTCCACCGCGTTTAGAGCTGCTGAATTAGCAGACGATTTTGTGTTGACACATAAGGGCAGTTTTACTGAGAAGTATTCTAGGGGTGATTGGAAACGTGGAGAAGACGATGGCTATGCCCGCGGTGGTGCAAAGTTTTCACCAGGCTCCTCCCGTAGATTTGTAGGTACAGGGCGACCCGAGGGGGCCAAAGTGGACCTATGTCATTATTGCAGAGGAGAGGGTCATTGGAAGGAGCAGTGTCCGTTGCTGGAAACTAAGGGGAAGCCTCGTTTGGCACCACTTGCTCCAGCCATGTGTTGTTCTGCCGTGTTGAAAAAAAACCCGTTGGGTGTAGGCTCGGGCATGGTGCCTGATAGGAAGCCGATTTGTGCTGACCCGGATGCGGGTTCTGGTTTTGAGCCGTTCATCACTGAAGCGGTTGTATCAGTAGTCGGTAGTGACAAATATGTGCCAATTAAGGTGTTGCGTGATACAGCGGCTAAATACTCATTCATTGTTGAGTCAGTGTTGCCTTTTTCGTCAGAGACAGAAACGGGGGATTTTGTGCTGATGAGGGGCATGGAGATGGGCTTGATTCCTGTGCGACGTCATACAGTAGTGCTGGATTGTGAGCTGGTACGGGGAGTTGTGTCTATTGGCGTGCGTCCCGCGTTGCCACTTGATGGGGTACATATGATTTTGGGCAACGATCTCGCTGGTAGTGCTGTGTGGGCTGGTGTGCCACCGCCTGTGGTGGTTTCCAGGCCGGTGGCATCTGGGGAGTCAGATGAGAGTGGTTTGCAATTTCCAAGTGTGTCTCCAGTTTATAATATTGCATGCGTGCAGAGCCGTAGGATGTCCACTGACCTACCTGTTTCGGAGTCTGGAAAAAGTGGTCCAGCAAGGTCCTTTGACTTTGAGATCGAGACAAAGAAGAAGGAGAAGACAGTCAAAGTGGTGAAGGAGAAGAAAGAGAGGAAACCCCGCAAAGCGAAGGAGAGGAGGCCGAAGGAGCGAAGGAGAGGAGGCCGAAGAAGAGAAGGCCGAAGGAGGTCGGCGAGGCCGATGAGCGCCTACATGCTGTGGCTCAACGCCAGCCAACCCAAGGAGGAGTGGGACATAAAGGCAGTGGAGGCGAAGAAGCAATACGAAGTCGCAAGGCTGGAGTTAAAAAGAAGGATGTTGGGTTGTCGTGGACCCCTTTGGGGCCCCGTCTTAAGGGGGGGGCTGTGATGCCCCTGTGGGTCCATCAGTAGAGAGGGTGTGGCTTGTCTGTCTGTGCTGCATTGGCTGCATTGATTGCACTGATTGCAGTAACTCAGGGCACCTGGGTCTGGTGCTCTGCAGCTATATTAAAGCCTCTCTGCTCCTGTCTGGGCTCTCTGCTTTTCCCTGCAGGCACTCCGGTTTTGTTGAGTATGAGGTTCTTCAGTTGCTTTACTTTGTGCACTTCAACACTCTCACACACATACATTTCCATACAATCCTCACCCTGCATTTACATTACTGATACCACTGACATCCACACCTCATACTTTACTGGTTTTGACTTAATTTGATTTGTTTGTCCTAAATAAACATATTTTGTTAACCGTCAACATGGTGTGTCTCCTTTTTGTTGTGGCCTTTTGAGCCGGGTCATAACAATTACCGATTAAAATATATTGAGTTGCATGCTTTCGTTAATCCTGTGTTGATCCTCCATTTAGTGGACATTGTTTATTTACATTAATTAAGCCCTTTTAACTTCAGGTATTTGAAGTTGATTGAAAAGAAACTTTTTTATTTTTGCAAAGTTCTATACTGGTTAATCACCCCTAAAGATAATGATTTTGGAAAAATGACAGGGTTTATTTGTTGTTGACTTTTTAATTTCAGTGTAAACAGAAACACATTGTCCTTTTCAGACCTTGCACCAAAAAAGGATGGTGTTTATTTTTACATTGTGTCTTTTGTCTCCTGTTGTAAAGGTTTGTGGATTTGAGTCCAGTGTGATGACCCGACATTCACCCTCTCCAAAATACATCCACATAGCACATAAAAAGACAACACAAGGCCACTATGACCTCAATAAATAAAAATAAAACATTGTGACAAAGTCTATGACACAACATAAATGCTTCAACAATTTACTTTTTGTCCCATTTGTGCAAATTAAAGGGACATTTTGCCTCTGATGTTTTGTTTGTCGTGTCTGTCCTGATAATGTGTCTAGTCCATTTATCACCATATTGACGGATACATCATCCTCCTCTTGTTCAGAGTGTGCAGTGTTGATGTGTGATTGCACTCAGTAGAAATGTAGGCGTTCACTTAGCAATTTGTGTGAGCTCCTCACAATGTCTGCCCTGCAAAAGAATGCATTTCTGCTTGGCAGACAAATATACAAAAGGTCAAATCTCAACATCCAATCGTAAAGAGAAAATGTGTTTTTGGCACAGAGTAATCAAAACTGTGTAGTACCGCAAGCTCAAATTGATTCCTTGTTTTTCAACCAGGAAATTAAATGTTTAATGTAAGTGTTAAAGATTTACACTACAGTGTTAGGAAGTAGTGGCTTGTAATTAAACATAAAATCAGTTATACCACAAACTTGGGAAAAGGGATGTTGTTGTTTATTGTTGCTTCTTTTTTACTATTGATTCTATACATCAATTTTTCTTCATTAAATATAAGTCGAGTATTTTTTTGTTGTTGCAGGTTTATGTACGTCCTCTAAACTAGTTGGCACCTTTTTGGGATAAAAAACAATTGAGTTGCATCTTTTGCTTACATGTCAAAAATGTTGTATTGTATTGTATTCTAACTGTGTCATTTTGATAATTTGTTTACAGAATACACTGAACTACTTTTTCAGCAGTACCAACTAGATGTATCCGAATGGTAGGGGAATGTTGGAGTAATATGTTGTTTTCAAAGCTATACTTTCAAAGTACCATCCCAACATTGTCTATTTATCAACCCTACATCATCAAGGTAGAGTTCATGCACAGCTGATTGTGTTTAGACAGTGAAACTCTGCAGCTGGAGCAGAAATCCCACAGAAGCTGTTATCAGCAGCTTAACGTTGTTCACACAGACATGTAGTGCTAGTGGTCGAAATCACTTTGTTGTCAGTTGTCTCCTCTCCTCATTGTGTGAGTGGGTGTTTCTCAATGTCAAGGAAGGATAGAGCCACTATTTCACGGATGCTACGTCATCGAATCCCGCCGAAGGACTGTTCCAATGTACGGATAAGGATCCTTGGAATTCTACCAAGGACTGAGTCCGAATTCGTTGCGGGAAATTTCGAGGATGCACATGTGTATCCTCGGCGGTCTTAAAAGCCCCACAATGCTTTGGGCACGGAACAATTTCCCAAATCTTTGGCGGAAAATGGCTGAATCCAGGCAGTACACATTTTAATGTAAGTATGTTCAGTGGCGTAGTAACTGTGCATATGTCCTTTTGTGAACGCAAACCGAACCTTCTGAAAAATGAAACAACGTAACAAACTGTCGTCTGGTGCGCACCAGAGAAGCGCAGCCCGTCCACACGGCGGCGTGCGTTGAAGCTTCAACGCTTCTGCCCATTCACTTTGAATGGGGTGACTTCACGCTTTGCCGAACTGCATTGTGGGAGCGTTGCTTCGCTTTGCTCGCATTGCTCGCTTCAAAAGTTGAGCAATGTTCAACTTTTGAAGCTTCGGCGGAAGCCAATCAAATCATATGCCAGTACAAGCTCTAGCCAATCAAACCGCGTGCTTGTGTGTCCGGGGCGGGAGATTCATGTGATTGGTTGTTGGTCGAGTTTCAGACAAGCTCACCGGCAAGCTTCAACGCACGCCGCCGTGTGGACGCTGCGTAAGGTGTGAATCAGACCTTAGAGTATTTTGCTCCTAAATACATAATTAAAATGAACCTTGTTTTGACTTTGCCTCTTTTGTAGATATGTGTGGTTTATGCTACAATGTGCACCAATGTGTAAAAAAGGTTTTCAGACATTGACAACAAGTATGATATATGAATACACATTTTATTATTGATTGGTGATGGTGATTTTATGATTTTCTTATGGCTGCTTATCCTCCAGGACTTTTGCAAGGCTGCAAACAGAAGGAGAACGTTTTATGTTGGTTCTGTCCTGGAGAGATGATCATTTTACAAAATACAGTTACTCAAGTACGATCTTCGCAAATCAGTTATGAGTCTTCAAATAAATCGCGCTCAATTTAAGGCGGGGCCTCTCATATGATGCACACCTGCACACTTGCTAGCCTGTTCCATTCTTCGTTCTCTGAATGCCAGGAAGGATTCTTGCCTAGCCTCTGAAGGACCTGGGTGTTTCTCAATGTCGAGGAGGCTTCCTAGGACATGTCTTCCGAGTCAGGTCCTTCAGAAGCGAGGCAAGAATCCTTCCTAGCCTCGGATAACGAAGAATGGTGGAACAGGCTAACAGGTGTGCAGATGTGCATGATATGCGAGGCCCCGCCTTAAATGGAGCGCGATTTCCGCCAAAGATTTGGAAAATTGGTCCGTGCGCAAAGCATTGTGGAGATTTTAAGACCGCGGAGGATACACATGTGCAGCTTCGAAATTTCCCGCAACGAAGGACGCTGGCCTCGGTAGAATTCCAAGGATCCTGGACATTGGAACAGTCCTTCGGCAGGACTCAATGACGTAGCATCCTTGAAATAGTGGCTCTGGGGGAGCCTTCCTCGACATTGAGAAGCACCCCCTGACTCGGAAGACATGTCCTACCAAGGAAGTGTCCTCGACATTGAGAAACACCCCCAGACTCATCCTCTTTAGCTTTGAATTCATCCTCTGCCTGTACGCTGTTGACTGTGAAGTGTCTGAAATGTCGCTGAGCTCTAGTGCTCGCCTGAGGCAGAAACAAGAGAACCAAACTCAATTGTTTTTAGTTAAAAAGGAGAATTGGCTTATAATGGGAGTCAATCGCTGTGACAATTAGAATAGATGCAGAGTATGAGGGAGGAAACTGCAGCAGGACGGATGTGACAATGATCTTTGGATGCTAAGACCTTTAGCAAATGGCAGAGTGAGTGCATTGATGCCCTTGAGAACTACATTGTAATAATACCTCTCTGAACTATAATTAATCACAGATAATGAAATCCCTTAAAAACTTCCAAATAACCTTTTCATTCATGATGCCAATTTGTCAGCTTTCATTAGTTCCCATCCCACTGAGATTGAGACATTGACTGTTTCTACTTGTTTCATTGCATGAGGTTTCAAACAGAGATCAATCTAATGGCGCATTTCCACTGCAGCGTATAGCACGGTTTAAGCGTGCCGTGCCAAACCCGGCCCGTTTTTTGTTGCGTTTCCACTAGGGGTAATTCCGGCTAACGGGTACCTTTTCACAGTTTTTCTAGCCCTCCAAAATCGTGGTTCTTTCCGGGCCAACAACCGGGCTGAATATGCTAAACTAGTGACGTGAGTGGCTACAACTACAACACAATGAACATATTTCATAGTCATTTAATTGTAATACACGTTTCAAAATGATGCCGAAGTAACAACATACTGATACCGCTTAGTAAAAACCATGAATTAATGCTTTGACAAGTCTGCAGACAGACGGCAGGCGAAAACCTTTTAAAATGCGTGTTGTCTGAATGGAGATTGGCTAAGCTAACGTTTTATATGCTCTGACCGTCCACACTCACAACAACAGCCTATACAGACATAAATAAACCAGCGACTGTATTCGCCATGACACAAGCAGTCTGTGGTTTGTACTTGTTTAACTTTTGTCTAGTTTTTGAGCAGATATGAGGAGCCGTGAGCTCTTATTGCTAACAGATAACGGCTGATGCTTGGTTTTGTGGTTCGCATTGAAGATTACGTCACGCCTACACTGCGTTACTATAGTTACTGCCCTAGCTACTAAACTGTAATGGAAACAGCATAAAGTGAGCCTGGCCTACCAAGGCCTAACTATACCGTACTAAGCCATGCGAGGCCCTGCAGTGGTTGAAAATTGATGAAAGGTTATTTAAACGTTTTTTTATTAATGTTCTAAAATAGTTTGGGCCCCTGTCAGTCACAGGCCCTTAGAATCGTCCTAACTTTTCACCCCCTTACGGCCCTCCTGGGTCTCAGATATTACAAATATATACAAAACATGTCTATGATGTGTTTTGCTCAAAATACCAAACAGATCATGCATTTTAGACATCCCTCATATCCCTCTATTTCAGCCCTGTTAGAGAAGTGCTGACTCTGGGTCAGTAGCTGCTGGCCCCACCCCCTTTTGAGCACGTCAAGGCAAGCTGTGAGCTGCAGAGGGAAGAGAGAGATTTCTAACAGCAGATACAGCTAAATGCTGCCGTAATTAAACGCCATATCATTTTCCAAACCACTTCAAGGATTATTATTGGGGTTATTATTAAAAAGTATGGAGCTTGTAGAGTATTCACAGTTGGTCTCTGTTGTCCTCCTACAGACAACGTACCTGAATGTAGGGCTCTACAGGGGTTGAACCCGTACCCAGGGGTTCTCTAGTTTGGTTCTGATAACTGCCATGTGTTTGTAATGTTGCTCCGTCACTATTAAGGTTATTAAACCAAGTTCCAAGATAAACATGACTCGTTTATGAGAACATAAAACAGAGCTCAAATGCTTTTTCTCTTGTGGGTTTACCACAAGGTGTTTTTTTATTTCCTGTTTTTTTACACATGCTCTCTGCAGTACAGGTTAGCTCTGAGTGTTAGCGATGCTTGCTAATGTAAACAAAGTCCATATTACTTCCAAAACCCGTTGCGCATTGTTTCTGATAGCGACGTTTCTGATAGGGCCGTCGGTCAAAAGCCAGCCCACTTTCCGATATTACCTCATATTGGCAGCAAATCAGGATCAGCTCCATTGTACCCCCGTTTTTAGAGATTTGGGCACGGAGGAAAAGAGAGAGGGCTTTGTGACACTGTGAGTTCCCTGACACACCAGGGACACATATTTATGTATAAAAGACATCAAAATGTGCATTTTGCATGATAGGAGACCTTTAAGTCAACCCACTGGTAAATATGTACATCATTTAGAAAAAGAACATTTGACGGACTTACTAAGTACTAAGAACTGTTGAAATGATTGCAAGTAAATGGTCTAGCAATTCTGGCAGCATCATTAGCTCAACTGCAAACTGTACGTTGATTTTTTTGAGCTAAACGCTAACTTCAGCATGCTATCATGATGACAGAAGAACCATTAAAAAAAATCTCCCGGGATAAGGTAACAAACAAACAAAAAGCATTGATATGTTTTGCGACAAAACGGTGAAGTGACAGACAAATGCATTTGATCCAGACCCTTTCCAAATATGACGGTATTCTTCTTTCAATACCTCACCGGCTCTTTGAACGTGAATGCATTAGTGTAAGAGTCCTTCACATTGCTCTCAACAGAGCTCGGAAAATGTCAATATTCACTTTTTGCTTTCAAAGTGAACTTGAGTGTATGCTTCTTTCTGCCTGAATGCAGCTTTGACTGCAAAAAGAGACAAAAGAGAATATATTGCAAAGCAGATGTTAAATGACACATAAAGTAGCCTACTTTGTGAAAGCTCTAATGTTTCCCTCCGAACACTAAAAACAGATTACATATAAAGCACAATTAGCTTCTGTGGCTGTGACATCACTTCCAGGGCGCGTGACTCAAGGCTTTATCTCCATATAAACAACATGAGATTGGAATAGATCATTTCACAAAATGGTGTTTCTTTTGTACTCATTGAGTTCCAATCTACAGAGCCAAAACAATGAAAAGCACATCACAAGGGCATCGTTAATGTCCTATCACTCCAAAGATGACTGTAATTAGATGGAAAACCTTCTGGAACATTTTTATCAAAAACACTTCATTACTGAAAATGTCAACAAATAAAGTGCCATCCTGAGTACAATCCAAAGCAAACAAAGAACATTGACAATTACACTGTCAACAAATTAATTGGCAGGATTAAAAAAAAATCACAACACTGATCTTGACTGATGCTAAGAGACCAGACACTAGCTACATTGTAAACACACAGCAGGACAGGATGAAGATTATGTTTGCTGCTGTGAGTTTGTTTGTGACCCTCCTCCCGCTGCGGTCCTGCAATTTCCTCTAAATTATAATCAAAATACTACTTCAAACTCAACTATTATCGCCTGCATTTGAAGAAGGATTCAATAAAGCACAAGCTGTTTTTCTGGGCTGCTGAAGGTTAAAATATATTGCAAGTGGCCGCAGAATGGACACTTGTATTAATCTGTCGACATGGCTGCAGGTGTTTGTGCATTTATTGTATTAAAATTAGTGGTGTCCTTGTTCATAGCCTGCTGAGTATGTCAGTGTGATGTATGTGTTTGTTTTTGTGCCTTCACTGTGTGTGCAGTGGGACATGATTATGTATTTGTTGGACCCCCTGTGTGGCTCTGTGGTAGTCACGAGTGGCTAAACAAATAACCGACGTGTTAGCACACAGATGTTCGCCAGCTATGAGCAAACAAATTCAGATCTTTCATTTTCTCTGTGCCTGGTGTCGGCCAACTGCTTGTGATAAAGCAGAGGAATACAGAGGGATAATTACCACCAGGCAGCCAGGCGCGACGCCCACAGCAGGCTGTCTGGAGTTGACAATACTTCCAGGGCTTGGGCGTGTAAAGTTAAAGTGCTTTTAATTGGCTTAATTAACCTTTTGTCATACCTAGGCCTCATTTACATGCTCATCCAATTAGACTCTTGTATGAGGCATGAAAATCATCCAGGGCTCCAGAGGCGAAGTAGGAGGAAGCATAAAGAGGCAGAGATGGTTGAAGTTGGCTCTCAGTGCTGATTGAAGAGGAAGCAGTTCATGTAAAAAGTAACACTGATTTGTATGAACGAGGTAGTACAAAAATAAAATTAATCTTTTTGGAGAAATCCATTAGAACCATAAAATATAGGCTACAGTTAATATTTCATGTAAACAGTCAATTTTGTTTATATTTAATGGTTTATATTAGTGCTGTCAAAATTATTGCGTTAACGGCGGTAATTAATTTTTTGAATTAATTGCGTTAAAATATTTAACGCATTTAACGCATGTGCAGAATGGCCCGCCCCATACGTGCCACCAGTGGCAGCGCATGGCTGGGGTAGGCTACACCCATACCAAGAAATGGCTTAGCCCCACCATGAAAAATGATGTTAAAGTAAGCAAAGTAAAGTCTGCCAACTCGCGCGGAGTAAATTGCACAGACAGCAGTTAGTAAGATTGATTTCAGTAGCCACGGTTTTGAAAACTTTTGTCACGTAGTGATCGTCTTCTCAATAGAACATCTTTGATAACGGCGTGGTGTTGTTGCAGGAAGTCCCGGCGGAGGATACTTTTGCTGTAGTACAGGGCAGAGCCATATAATAGTAATAATATGGCTCTGGTACAGGGGTGCACACAGGGTGCGAACTGGAGGGGAGCAGGGGGAGCTATAGCTCCCCTAGTGGTGACATGAGCTCCCCTGGGAACATGGTTTGTGAAATTTGGGGGGAGCTCTCTAAAATACTGATATGATGACCAAATAAATTCCATTTTGGGCATGTTTTTTTTTTTCAAAGGTGTAAAATAAGTGAAATAAAATTATATTTAGAGTTTATGATTCATGAAAAAAGTTTCGCCTGCTTGCACGCTGCCCGCAGCTCCACCCACTACCCACTCACAAGCTCGTTTAGTTGGCACTGCATGTTTACCAGGCATTGTTGCTGCTGCTGAAAAAAACAACTTACTTTGGGCAATTTCTTTAAAAAGACGGCCAAACAACCTGATCAAGAAGACCAACCGAATGTAGCTGGTGGTAGCACATCGTACGTTGTGACTGCTGCTACAACAGAACCGAGAGAGGAGGGAGCTAAGGTCAGTGCTAGTGCTAACTTGACAGCTAACGTTAATTTGGGGGCTGAAGAGCTATGTGCATCGTTGTGTAGTGTGTGTGGCGTCGCGTCTCTCCAGGCAGTGAGAGGGTTGTGTTGTGCTATAGCTGTATTATTAATATTAATATTGTGCATGGTTCGTGCCGCTGGCTGCGCTTATCGCGTGTGTTCGGCTCTATGTAGGCTACAGCCATAATGTGAAACAATGTAGCCTGTTTTTGAGTCATTTTAAGTTGATTTCATTAAACAGTCAAACGTTACATTGGTGGTCCGTGGATTATTTATAATCAAGTTGATTGAAGTTTGCGTAGCCCATACATCCTCGAGAAATCTGTTGACATGAACATGATCCATCGGGACGTTTCATGTAAATGTAGACCTGTGGCACCACCCCGTGTGCAACAGATTTTCTCTTTATAATAGGCCTATGTCTGTGCTGTTGCTATTAATGCACGGATCAGCATTTACCCCCCCCCCCCACAAAAAAAAATCCCGGCTCCCCCGGAGACCGTAGTATAGTTCGCACACTGGGTGCACATAACTGGTACGCAGGTTATGTGCGTAATCTGAAATGCTACCGTCACTTGTGTCACAAAGCGCATTTGCGTACCGACGTACTTGTGAAGCTTTTCCAGAAGGCGGTTCGATCACCGTGTGCACAGACAGGGCTGCTGTTAACCGGTCTGTACAACGGAACTGTGCCAAAACTACGTCAACCGGCTGCGGAGGGAGACTCCCCCCTTCACTGGAGAACTGCGCTAAAACAGCTGATCACAACGTTCACACTCTGTGGTCACGAAGTACTCCACTAGCGCGCCCCCCCTCTGTCGACTTTCCGGAAGTACTCCCCCGTTGATAGAAATCAACACGTAATGAATTAAGACCCCACGGTTTGATGATTGATAGGTGTGTGGGTTGTCTTTCATTTTGACACACAGAAAAATGTTATAATAAACATAGATACTGTATGTTAAATGGATATATCCGCCTTCTTTCATTTATCTTTCCATTCCCACAACAATATACATACATAAATGGCATATTTTGGACATAGTTCGAATGGTGATTAATCATGATTAATTAATTTTTAAGCTGTGATTAATCTGATTAAAAATTGTAATCGTTTGACAGCCCTAGTTTATATATATGGTCTGTTTGGAAGCTTTACAGTGAGGAGTACGTTAGCCTATTAGCAAAAAGACTGTGAAGAGGGGGGAAAAGCTAGCAGCTTACAAAATATGCCCATTAGCTCCATTGAAGGGGACCTGTTATGCATTTCGAATTTTGCATTTTGCAAACCCAAAGTTCCTTCCTCTGCCTGAATCGCCTGCATTGTACTTCTTTGTTTACTTCCGTAACATAATGACATTGAAGGGGGAGACATCAAGGGGTTGACCAATCACAAGAGAGCCGACCAGCTAACCAATCAGAGCAGACTGCAGCTCTGGTTTCAGACAGAGGGTGAAAAGAGGTTCTGGAGCACATGAGAAAAATAAAGAGCTTTTTGAACATTAAAGCAAGGAGACATGCTCATGTCATTCTCCAACATGCAGTTACTTTTTGAATGGATGTATTTCTTGACTTTAGTTTAATAAAGTGTAATACTACACTGTAAAACAGTTCATGTCAGTTCAACTTGCAAATGAAAGTCCACCTGCTGCCTTGAAAAAGCAAATCAAGTCAACTTGAAGACAATCTTTGTTTCAACTCATTAATGCAAGTCAGTCTCGTTGATATGACTTGAAGGTTCTAGTTGTATTAACATTGTTTTTTAAGTTGTCTAAGTTGATTTAACTTTATACTTAGAGTTGAGACAACTACCAATCTTACATTATTAGGGCAAGAAAACTTTATTTACCTAGTCAAATAAACTCACATTTCAGTATTATAATAACTCACACTTTCAAGTTCTACATTTATATAACTCATAATTTCAAGTTAGGAAGATTGTAATAATGCATTTGTTTCAACTTAGATATATTAGTTGTATTGACTTCGGATAGCAAGTTTACATAAATGAATAATAATTCTTGCAGCGCATTTGTTCAGATATATAACATTTATTTAAAAAAAACATGTTATACATCAACTTATATCCAAAATGTAATTGGCAATAGAAAATGAAACCATACAATACACTTGCATGACCATGCTGCTGACCATACCTGAGTTAGTCAGGTCTCTCGCCTCACTGCAGTAACATACACACCTGAAACGTTGAGGTATGCACAGTTGCACACATATTCACTTAAAAATGAAACCCGAACAAGACATCACACTACTTTTAAAACACCCATCAACAGAGGATGACAGCTGGCCCCAAGGACACTGGTCATACGACACACGTTTTCTCATCTCTGACACTGACTGCGTGACCTAGGCATTTTTAAATTTTTGCTTGGGTACACTGAAGCCGAGATGGAGATATGCAGAGTAAGATCTATGGTCTGCTGTCAAAACTTTACAAACTACACTGCTGAAAACAAGAACAATATATAGAATAACAGTCCAAAACAGAAACTCCCTTCTTCCAGGAGCTATGACAGTCATTTGTTTAGAGGTGATATCTCAGCAGTTTATTTCTGAGTCCATGGATTCTTGCAGAGCACTGGTCTGGTTTGATGGTCATGATGACCTTTTGAAGGAACTCAAAAGAGTATTTCATGTTGCGGGGGTACTCGAGGTTGAGGCAGTAGATTGCCCCCATTAACATGGCAAAGCCTGTGGGCACATCTCGGAGGTCATGTAGGATGATCTTCTCTTCTACCACCACGGCCACATTGAAGACTTCCAGAGGAAATGAGTCAAGCAGAGGGCCTTCATGTCCAATCAACAGTCCAACCTGCATTCCTTTCAGGATCACATCGAGGGTTTCTCCATGAGCCTAATAACAAAGACACATACATCTTAATTGACTGTTCCAAACTTGAAATAAAAACACGACAAATTGCAAGGTCATCATTTTTTCAGTAATTATTGCAATCCCTAAATTAACAATAGTAATACTTAAACAATACACACTATTGTAACACTGAACATTATATTGGCTATGGCAAAACCTCAAATTAAGCGAGAGAAAAGTAAATGTATAATATAAGTAATATAGTGACTTACATCACACATCCTGATAACGTTGGAGGAATCCTCTGCAAAAAATATTGGAAGACCGAGTAGGGCAGCCGTTCTTCTGCTCTGGTTTGTGTCCTCCAAGGGGAAAACAGACAAGGGTAGGTAAATATGATAGCCAAGCTTGAATCCTTATCTTTGCACATTTTTGGTAATAGTTTCTCTGTAAAATACTTGCCTCTTTCTGAAGACACTGCAGAACACCACTCATGGCCGACCTTCTTCCAGATGCTACAGCAGCTTTGTAAGCCTCCAACAGACTTGGAACCATGGCATCTAGTCCTTCCAGCAAAGATTTCAGCAGGTCTTTGGTGACGATTCTGCTGAACTCGGCACATAGCTAAAACAGACAAAAGAACAGAGAAATTACATGAGTGAGAGAAAAATAAGAGCACCATGTAACAGCTGTAGTAATTTAAAGAGAGGAATCCAAAACATAACGGCAAGAAATAGTACATGCTTTATGTTGTTGACGTATAATATCCTATAGTTCAGTAATAGTAGTTGTACCACATTGAAAGTCCTCAATTATAATTAAATGATGGAGTATATGATATTATACTCCATTACTTATGTAATAGTATTATCAGCAACTTAAGTAGAATTATTCATCTTGCAGTAAAATATGCCCTTTTTATTTTTGTGTTATAGCTGAAGGTACAAAAATATATTGTGTAGAAGTAAACAATTGCACAAACTGCACCCGATTAGCAAAGGATTACCTGTCTCTGACCAAACAATGCAGGCCATCTCTCCATGACAGCAGAGATCAGTGGCTCATCACCGATGATCTCCTTTCTTCGCTGTGAGAATGTTGCGATCATCAGTTCACCCAGAAGCTGTAAATCGGAGTCCTTCTTCTGCACTTCCAGTGCCATGGTATTGCGATCTTTCTCTGACTTCCCAGTAGTCTGTCCCTCAGGTGGCTCTGGCAGGTAGTGGATCTCTCCTTTTTTTGACTTTTTGACTGGCTTGTGGTTTTCCTCGCCCCTTTTTCTTTTATTTACAAGAACTTCAGGGCATCCAGCTGCCATCATTCTCTGACGGTAATTGCCCATCTTGAATCTCAAACTAAATACCCAGCAATACCACCCTCTACCTGACCCTGGCTCTTTGAGACATGGGTGCTTTGCAACAAGAGCTTTTGCTACACTTTCATAATGGTCTTTGTTGGGATAGGCTGTGATTTTAGATATGATATCCGCAAGTCTGTCCAGTATTTCACTTTTCACACCCTTTGAGATGACCATCACAGTTTGATCCTGGGCATACGCATCATTTGCTGCTCTCAGCTGATACTCAACATCATGGGAGAAAGCTGGAACAACAAAAGGATCGGGCCATTCTGTCGATTGACTGCTACTTGGGGAATCAAAGCTTACAGTATCCAGTGTTGAGTCAGAAACCACCTCAGAAGATGTGAACAAAACCTTCAGAGTGGCTCGTTCCGCTGGTAGCTCCTTAATGTCTGTCAAATTGCAGAGCTGATTCCCAAAGTCCGAATCTTCAAACTGTAAAATGAAGTTCCCTCAGAGACCAAGAGTGTTGCGCAGTTTTGCACACAGATCATCAACTGATGAGGGAACATCTTCTAGGGTGACCCGCCTTATATCTTCAGGTGAGAGGATAACTCTGAGAAGCATCATTGAGGTGTCTGCATCAGCTGAAACACAGTTAACAATATAGAAAACACTTTATCATCAGGAAATAAACACTGGAAGTGAATTGAAAATAAGTTGCACGTAATACAATTTACGGAAGACACTAAAAAAACCAACCAGTCCAACTTTACCTTAATTTAACATGAATGTCCTTGGAGTGACAAGCAGCTTTCCTTCCACAAGGTATGCAGCAAGAGGGGTGTAGTCATTCAGATTGTCAGGCTCGACAACCACAGTCACTGCAGGGTCTCTTCTGGCAAGTTGGAAACACCCGAGATGAATCACGAAGGCTGCTGTGAATAGTTCCATAATGAATGATATGCAGCAATCCACTACACAGATATCGAGTACTCTCCCAAAATCTGGCAGTCCACTTGTCCGTCCAACTGAGAGCACCATTCCTTTCGAATATTTTGTCCCATTTAAGTAAACAGTGGAGGTGAGAGAAACAGAGTTCAGATCTTGAAACTTACTCCTTAAGGCCTCTCTGATAGCAACATCTAAGATGTCCACAGATACGATTGATGATTTCCCAGTCTCAATGCTTGGTTTGAAAATTGTTGGCATCTCCAAATAATATGCCAACATCAGCTGATGTCTTGTGGCTAAAGTGTGCAGAATATTTTTGAAGTTGCCAGTATTGCGAACCACCTGTTTGAAGAAAGAATGTTTGGCCTCAAATCTTATTGTCCAGAACTCAATTGGTGGACCAAATTTCTTGATCAGTACAGGATAATGTTCAAGATAATGATGCTTGGGACGTAATCTTGTACCAGGAAATATTTCCAATAGCAACTGTCTGTGGTCAGAGATTTTTGCTTGTAGGTAGCACAGGGTTTCTGTTGTGAATGAGGGGCTGGATAGTAGCTCCACAATGTCTTTCAGTTCAAGGATCACAGACCAGGTTTTTTCACTTTCTGGAATTCGGTGGCCGATCAGCAGTGGAAGGAATCTCAAAAGTGCCCAGTTCTCATGTCCATTGCCACCAATAGTTCCATTTTTGTAAAAGTTTGCATGTATTGCTTGAGGCCTGTTAGTTTTGTCATTAAACTGAAAAGGGAATGATCCTATCCTTTCATTAAGGTCATTCAAAGTGAAATACTTTTTAGCAATCAGATCTGAAAGACACATGCACAGTTCCACAGGTACAATTCCTTCGAACAAATCATGAAGAAAATCCGGTGGAAACCCTTTTGCAGGATGAAAGTGAGCAAGTCTTCTTAAAGGACAGTCTCTTTTTAAACCATCAACACATGAGGCATCAGTTGTCTTGAGCACATTAACAGCTTCATCATACAAATGTGGTGTTCTCAAAGTAAAAGTCCCACTTCTGACATCATACTTCTGAATATCTGCACGGCTAGCCAAACAAAATCTGCAACATTTCTCCACATTGAAAGACTCTTGGTATCCAGCAAGTGAGTGTGCACCTAAGTTATCAGCAGACACATACAAAACAGTACCTTTCACATAAGAACCAAGTCCTTGTACAAATATACCGATGGTCTCTAAATGCTCAAGATCTCTTATCAGTGGTTCCAAAACCTTGCCGTAACCATATTGTTTTAAGTGTACAGTTTTGCACAATATAGCTAGATAAATTGATGATAATGTTGATCTAAATTGTAATGGTATGTTGGATAACACCCAATAAATGCCACACACTTTGTGTTTCTTTTTTGAAGTCCCCAACAGATTACAAACTTCAAAATCATCAATGTATAAGCCAAGAGCAATTCCTAATTCTTCAGTGAGAAGTTTGTTTTCTTTAAAGTATTCACCATCTTGAAATGAACTGTAATGACCTTCCCGTCTTCCCATTGACTTCTGTAATGATTGAAGAATCTCAGTTCTTTCAAACAACTTACTTAACAGCTCTAAAATAGGAACATAAACAAATGAATGGTTTTTTTTCTTGTACATTTAGCACATACTCGACGGGTTCAATGACTGTAAAGTTTTTTTTATAAAATGACTGCCTTTTACGCTCTGTGCCCAAAGGTCCCTGTCTTGAAAGAAATGTCAGTGGGTTTAAAGATTGTATTTCATCAGACAATTCTGTAACAACAGAGGCATCAACTACACAGTTATTTTCCTCCAGAACCTTCTGTATAATTTCTTTGATATTTTGATCAGCAAGTTCTCCAATGTCAAATAACTCATCAATTACTTCCTGTATTGCTGAATTAGAAACATGTAAAATGGTTTGCATGCGGAGGAATAAGGATGCAAACTTATTTTTAATGGTCTCTCTATTTTCAAGAAGACCTTCAGCACCAGGTAGAGAATCATATGAAGGTGATGCCTCAGTATCAGAAACAGAATCCTCCCTGATTACAGTATTTGTATGTCCATGCTGTACACAAAGCCCTGGTCTAAGACTATTTAGGGTGGAACATTTATGATAGCGGCTTCTATGAGCAGTAAAGGTTGATAGTATACTCGACTTGAATGAGCAGTCCTACGAATGGACATTTAACTGTTTCCCTGTTCCTCAAATGAGTCTTTAAATGAGCTAAATATGTGTTAATGTCACTAGGCTCTGAGAATGAACACAAATCACAGCATAATTTTGACACACATTTGTTAGCTTCTTTAACATGTTCTTTCAAATGTTTTTTAAGTAAAGCTTGGGTTTGAAAGCTGTTCAAACAGTCTTCATAAATACAGACAAGGCCTGAACACCTTCGATGATGTCCGTGACGCTGTTTATAATGCTGAATTATTCTTCCTTGCCAATTGGAGGAGAACGTACAAAACTTACATTTCCACTTCATGAACTGGACATGCTCGTTCACACCTGTAACACAAAATAAATGCACGTTATTTACCTTGATATTGACCTTCCACAAATATATTGGTATCAGCATTTATGTTTTCATATCAGCAGAGATGAAAAAAATGGCAATTTTTTTTACAATAAAGACAATTATGCTCGGGGTGATTCAAATGTACGTTCCAGTGTTCAGGTTACATTTGTAATGGCAGTTGCCCCCTATGTCTTCAAATCATACCACAGCAGTAGTGCTGCGTACCTGGACTCACATTCAGGTTCAGGTCCGGACTCAAGTCCAGAGGTTCGGGTTCAGGTCCGGACTTATAAGTCCGGACCTGAACCCATGTCTTGTGTCAAGTTGTGTGAGTAACTAAAGTGAACTTATTGTGAGCTAATTATCAATTTAAAATTAACAATAATCAACTCAAATTCAAACTCATCAGGTTTATTGTGCTCCCATCTAACTTGTGTCCACATTTCTCTACAAAGTACAATGTAGAAAAAACACTTTTTGCCACTTAGTCTACAAATGACTTATGACAGCAACTACAGTGAACTACTACAAAGTTCAAACATTTATTTCATTTACCAAACTAAAGTAACCAAACAGTCCCTGAGCTGACTGAGCCTAAATCCCTAAAACGTTGCTGAAAGGTAGAGTGTAGAGTAGACTATACGCATTACACTGTTACACACCTACTATACAGTATAGGCTACACTGTAGTGACTGTACAGTCAGAGTGTACTGTCTGTACATTTTCTACAACTCTACATGTGTACATACTACATACATAGTGATGTACATACATACTGTTAGAAATTAAAATCAATGTTGATATGGCGTAATTTTGAATTAAATCACTATTTAATTTAAATCAGTTTTATTCTGAATAAAACGGAAGTTCACACTATTAACTTAACTAATACTTTTATTCTGAAAATTCTTCACTTCCGGTTAGCATTAGCATGTGGCGAAAGGCTACGTTTCAAACCGTGAATCGAAGGTGAAATGACATGTGATGTTGTACACTGAGCACACTGGGATTAGCACTCATTTATTGACGCTGAATAACGTTTATCAGGGAATGTTTAAATAACAACAGACACCAGAATATACGTAAGTGCTAGTTTTTTTGCGAGTCCAAGTACCGGTTCCCGACGTTCCGGTTTTAACCGGACTTGAACCGAAACTTTTTACAAGTCCAGTACCGGTTCGGCTTGCCGGTACGCAGCACTACACAGCAGTAGTGAGTTTCATGCAGCAGAGCGGTCAAAGATGTCACTGTTTGTTGTGTTTTTAATATTACGTTATTATACAGGGCCGCCCCTCCTTATACGCAGATCACGCAGAAGCAGACTGAGGTGAGGCAAAATGTGGCTCATTTTGCGGAGGAGCCTCATCTGAAGCGCACCTACAGCGCGCCACAGTTTCGCCGCTGTGAGGCTCCACTAGCTCCCCTGACTTCAATAGAGTCTGTCTGCAGACCGGAGCAAGGAGGCGTTTCCTATAGGGGCGTTTCCTATAGGGGCGTTTCCTATAGTGAACGACGGGAGCCGGCTCTCGCCCGCGAACGAGACGTTTTTTGTTTTGTTTTGCGGAGGGATCTAGATCGGCATGAAGGCACATTATGCAATGTGCAATGTGGACATTATCCCGCTTATTACACATGGCCACATTCTCAACAAAGTAACGACATGACTCCCAATAATAATTGAAATGCTTTTATGGATTTAGAAAAAGATTTTATTGATTTAAAAATAGTTTTTTGTATTGATTTAAATTGACATGCATCCGCTAAGAAAAGTAGTCCGTTGTTACTGTTTGAACTAACGTAACAACGGCAGGAACTGCTTCTATAGTGTTTTTGAGGAGCTTTTTGATTACAGATTTGAAAACATCGTTGCTTGCTTTAAAAGTAGCACAATTCATTATGTCAAACCTTGAAAGATATCCCTGCCCTAATGCCAAAAGTAACTGGCAACTGAATATATGTCGCCGTAGCTATGATGTCTATGTCTGGACCGCTGCGTAAAAAGGAGGGTTTCTGACCCATTACTTCTCTTCCTACTTTTTGTCCCCCTCTTCTCCCCGCTGCAGCCTAGCAGTTGATCTCAAAGCACGCTCCCCTCTCCTGCAGGGAGAAAAACTATATTTATATACTTTATATAGGTTGATACAGTAGCCCCTTTTTTTAAATAGTTTTTATAGGTGTTGCCATCTGTTTTGTGTAGCGTGGTTCTACAAGCAAGTCAACATTAATTGGGTGGTATCAGAGAGTTACACGGGTCTGTA